>NW_006159757.1:2540670-2552197 GCF_000334495.1 Tupaia belangeri chinensis | reverse complement strand
AGAGGGCGGGCGGGCGGGCGGAGAGCAGCCCTTGTCACTGTTCAGGCGCGTGATTGTTCCCACGAGGTCACTTTCTAGGCAGCACTGGCTCTTCTGAGGCGGGGTGGCAGTTCCTCAGCCTTGCATGTCAGGAGCTCTTTCTACTTCTACCTTCTCAGGATTGCCCACATACTTGTAATTGCATTTCACTGTCCCACAGCCTGCGGGGACATTGCGATGCTTGTGAACAGTTAGTGTGAGGCCAGTGGTGTGAAGAAGGAAGGGCTCACTTTTAGGAGGGACATCCATTCTTGGGTGCTAGGTAGGGATCCTTAAGTGGGGTGTGCCTTTTGGAGCAGGGAGCAGCACCCTAGTGGCCTGAGGTAGTTAACACACTTTCAGAAATGCTAGAGGTTTACGCCCTTTTCAGTGGTAGAATTAAAGTGTACAGTCTGGTGAATGTTACTGCCTCCATTTTAAGATGATGGTGATGGGAGTTGGGGGTGCAGTTATTAAAATAGAAGCCGGAAACTGTTGTACCGGACTCATGCTTCTGTGTATTGGAGTCTGACTTTGTAGGCTCTGTGCAGACAGAATTTAAAATATCTTCTCTGCTGCTACTGCTGGGTCTCTGTCACTATTTTAACCTGCTCGCTTTAGTCGTTTTATTCTTTCTCTATTCTTGATCTCTCAATCTCTCTGCTCAGGGCTCCCCTATCGTCTGTGGGCCTCACAGTTTCTTTTTCTCTGTGCCTTGGTATTTCTGCCTGACCTGTTACTTTATTCTATGTTGCTTATCACAAGAGCTCCTGAAATCTCATTGTTTGACTTGAATATACACTTTAGTTGGACACATGAACATTGGCATAGACTTTTCTTGAGCCTTTTCCTTATTGGTGATGTGAAAAGACAAGACTGAGAAATCTTAAAGACCTATTTTCTGTGACTCGGGCTTATAGAGTCATCTCTTATTCTATATAGTTGCCAAGGTCTGATAGGACTTCGTGAGCCTTTTAAGGATTTTTTAAATTCCTAGCCAATACTCATTTTGTAAAGGTAAACAGACATGCCTTCAGATTATGTTTATAAAACTCTAGTTTTCTATCTCAAAAAAATGTTGTGAAACATCAGGATTGCTTAAGAAAGTACCTAGAATTTTGATACCACAAACTTAATTATCCCTTAATTTGAAAAGTGGAAAATTAAATATCTAAAAATCAGTATGCTTAAAAACCTCACAACTAGAAGCATTATTGAGAATATTTATGAAACATATTCAGAAACTGTGTACTTACATGTTTCCCAAATGGAGATTAGAATTTGTTTTACCCCTTTATCTTATTGAGGAGACATAGTATACTCACAGGCCTAGAGCTAAGGAGTCACCATATCAGATCTGTCCCACCATCTAGAATGGCACCCATAGATAACTAGGCCAGAGGCAGCCAACTGCTTCTGAGCAATAACCAAAATTCGTCCTTGACTTGGAAAATATGACTCCAAATTTTGGCTCATCAGCATTTTTCAAAATGACCTCTGACAAGATGTTCGGAGCTCATTTATTGTAGTGATACCTAGATACTCGCACTTAGCTTTGGAATACAAGTTTTACCTTGACCAAAAAGACCTTTTCCCCAGTCTAGTATGTACTTGTGCATGGCCTAGTCGTTCCACCATTTTCTCTCTTTCCCCCAAATGCTCCTCTGAGAAGCATCTTTAACAGACTATGCAAGGGACTGTATGATATGTTCATTGATTTACTAGGTCTTATAACTGATGTCATAAAAATCGTTTGCAGAGGGACCAGCAGTTAGCGTAATGGCTATGTCGCTGGACTCCCATGTAGTTGACCGTAGTTCAAGTCCCAGACCCGGTGGCTTAAACTCACACTGGGCACGTGTGCGTGTGTGCCCAAGATCCCGAGAGGAGAATGGAGGAGAAGGGATTGCAGCGTGGCCATCCCCCCGGGGAGTGACTTCTCACTTTCTGTCTCTCTGGCAAGCGCACGCGCCCTATAGCAAAAAGGTCTCAAAAAAAATTGTTTGCAGAAACACAGGGGTTAGAGTAAAAAGGAGGCCTGATGAGGGAACTTTTTTGAGCACATGCCATAACTAGATCAGACCCTGGATTAGGAACTTTACATGTGTTCTCATTGATTTCGTACCGAAATCCTGAAGGTACATGATATTGGTTGCAAAAGTTAAGAAGTGTAGCCCAGTTTACCCACATGACAGAACAGAGATTTGAATACAGTCTTCATGCACCCTATCGTTTTGCCTCTCAGTGAGATGAGACCCCAGAGCAACCTGGTCTGCTCCATTTCAGGAATCGCGTTCAAGGCCTCCTCCTTTACCTAAGCGTTCTTCAAGTGAAAGGTCAGAATTTCACCCTTTTTAAAAGCTGAGTTGATTTCATTTCTATCTTTGTGTGTAGTTTTTATACTCGTGGGTTTTGGTTGTACATCACTGCAACTCATGGTATCATGGGATAGGAGTTTCAGATGAAATCATTCAAATCTTACCTTTGGAAATACAGGTCAATTCCCATTACTGTGAACTCCAAGTCTCACATCAAATATTGCTTGAAGTATGTGGGCTGTCAGCCAAAGCTTGAAAGGGTTTTTGTTATACAGACATCTCTGTTGTAAAGGTATTTGTTGTGATGGGATTTGAGCTGTATAATGACATTCCTCTCCCAGGATTACAGCTGTTAGCTGCTTAAATATAGAGAGCAACAGTCACTACTTTCTTTGCATTGATACTTGTGTGTGCTATATATTATTTGCCCATTCATATGTAAAAATAGGACTCCAAATTTACAATGATTGTGACTGTCATCAGAGTACAATTACCATATTTTCATAGGGTTGAAGTCAGAACCTCAGAAACTGGAATTGGAGGCTCTGTCTAAATGTGGTTTAAGTGATCCGAGTAAGGCTTTTGGAATGGCCTTGATTCGTTCCCTTACTGACATTGATGGTTCCAAAAAAAAGGACAAAGTAAGACTGTTACCTAACCCAGGTGAATTCGATTTTTCTCTCACTTTGCATTTTATGTTCTATTTAGTCTCTAGGCACAAAGCATGTCTTGTTTTTTTAAGTCATTTTTTAAAGAGAGCCCAAGCTATCTAATTCTTCTCCTTGTAGATATATGCGTTGACCAAGCAGGCTCTGCAACTCTGGGGAATCTGGCTAAGTAAACTGTTCTACCTTTTAGGACTGATGAGGAACATATTTTTTTATTCAGAGGTTATCTGTTGAGTCTGTGGATGGTGAGAAAAACCACATAGTAGCTCAGAACATGGCTTTTGAAATCAGACAAGCCTAAATTCAATTTTAATACTACTAAATTCAATAGCACTTCCTAGGTATTGGCCTTAGGCGCATTACTTAATCATATCTGAAAATGGAGACCGTCCTCATAGGGTTGCTGAGATAATAAAGTTATATGCTTTGCACAAAGCTGGACTGTGGTAGGAGCTCCTTGTGGTGGTGATTATGATTGCCGTTGTTATCACCATCATCTTCATCATCACTGTCTCCAAAACCAAAATCTAATAGGGACAATAAGCTAACTTAATGTGACAGAATATAACAGTAAGTAAGGAAGAAACAGATGAGCATGCTGGCACTATAGAATGTTAGAGAAGGAATGAATAGCTTGCACTTAACAGGAAATGAAGAAAGATGGTGCTTTTACCAAATCTGGAAAACAGTGACAGGATTTCAACAAGTATTTTGAACACTACAAGCGAATGAACTGCCCCAATTCAGGCATGCAGGTAGGAAACTACAGGACATGTTCTGGGAACTGTGAATTCTCCCAGAGTTCAGAGCAAATGTGAAGTATATGAAATGGAATAAAAGAAAGGAAAACCACAGAGCCTAGAACTGTAAGATAGGGCCAGTTCTTAGAGGGTCTTCCTTCTCAGGCTGAAATATTTGAAATTTCTTTGTCAGGCCCTGGAGGATCTATGAAGGAGATTGGTGCGGAGTGTTGATGCATGTTGGGAGAAGGACACGTCATGGAAATGGAGAAAAAGGAACTAAGTGATACAGATATGACAGTGGTAGAAGGGAGAGGACTTAATACCTAAACTGGAGCACTGATAAGTGGGCTTTAGCTTAACTGGGAGAAATGAGAAAGCAGTCAGCAGTTACGGGAATGGAGAAAGAGAAGGATATTCAGTTTTGTTTGGACTATACTGCTTCTGAGGTGTCACAGGAGAATTGAGACAGATGCAGGGGCTGGCAGGTGGCACAGTAGTTAAGGGCGCTGGACTCCCATATGGCTGACTGCGGTTCGAGTCCCAGACCTGGCGGCTTGCTTCCTCTCTCTCATGCTTACTCTCCCTCTTTCCCTCTCTGGTCAAGCTACAATAAAATAAATAAACAAACAAACAAAGTTTATTTATAAAAGAAAGAAAAAGAAGAAGATTCGAGACAGACACAGGTCAAGCCAGTCATTAGATTTGGTGATTGGGAGCAATCAAGAGCCTTTCAGAAGGTTGAGGTCCAGGAAAGGGATTGCAAAGGTGTAAATGTGGAGCTGCGAATGTAGTCTGCCCTTTCTAGTAGCCTGGCCATGAGAGAAAAAAGAACACAGACATGTCAGTGTTACTGTTTGCTTATTTTTTTAAGCAAGTAAGGTGTAGAACAAAAGAAGATAGTGAAAATGTGAAGAAAATATGAATCAGGATCCTTGAAAAGACAGGAGGAAAACCTGAAGAGGACATAGGAAATGGAAAGATAACTCATTTGAGATTAGCAGTACAGTTAGGAGGGAGTGACAGCGCAGAACATTTCAGTATTGGGAAAGGACATAGGAGACAGTAGAGATGACCTCGGTCTTCTCGGTACATAGTGTATATCTGAGAAGGCTGGTGGAGTTGAAGACTTAAGAAGAATGGAAAAAGAGTTAAAATAACTGCTTTAGAAAATTTATAGGGGAAAGAATAGCAGACCTATTGAAGAACAGGAAGGGCCCAGTAACACTTAGATTGTGTTGGTTTAGAGTAGGCCCTGATGGTTGTGGTTCTGGGACTTTAACAGTGAGGGAGCAGAAAATGAAGTCACAGGGAACCTAGAGTTGAAGGTGACAAAGCAGATCGTGTCGATGGTCAGGAAAGGTAGGAGTATCAAGTGTGTTAGAGTATTCTGAGTTCTAAAGTAGGGAAGCCAGGAAAGGTAAAAGGGAGCTCCTGATCTGGAAGAAGAAAGAAAAACGAGGGGTTAGTTTTTGAGGTAAAAATCGAGGTACAGAAGTGGCTTATATTAAGTGAGATAACTCTCGGAACCAGAACAGGGTAGACAAATTATGTACCTTGGATATCGTTCTCTTTGCATTTTATTTAATCAAGGTGAGAATCCAAGATCCTGTCACCTGGAGAAAATATATTCTATATAAATGTTGTTTATATTTTTCTAAACTTAAATGGTTAGGTATTATTATTCTGATCTTACAGAAACAAACACTGACAAGATTAAAATCATTTGGCATGTAAGACTGGAATGTAGGAATAGAACCTCAGTCCTAACATAATGCCTTGTTGCTCACACTTTCTGTCTCTTCTCCAGCAAAAGAGAAATAGAAATGGGAAATGGCTTTTGTTGACTATCACTATATACCAGAGACCCAAAGAATGAAACTTCCTTATTTTTGAAACATGCTCAGAGGTCACAGCCTAAGTCTAGTGCAGCTATACCCCTACAGTGCATAAGCCCAATTTTCTGGGTGGAATGAAAATTAAATTTGTGGCTCCTTCAGGAGGGCCTATTACCTTTTTCTTTTTTTCTTTTTTCTTTCTTTTTTTTTTTTTTGGAGAGGTTTTCACTATAGGGCATGTGAAATAAATAGATAAACAGAGCTAAATAAAATATTTTTTAAAAAAAGAAAGAAAAACATCTTTAAAAAATACTAATGATAAATAACATTTTTTAAAAATTCTAAATATTTTTCTTTGGAGAGTTTTTGTTTGTTTTGTTTTGTTTTTGCTATAGGGTGCATGCAATCACCAGAAAGACAGAGACAGAAAGCGAGAAATCACCCCCCCCCCGGGGGGGAGGGATGGCCATGCTGCAGTCCCTTCTCCTAAAGTCTCCTCTCAGGATCTTAGGCACATACACATGCACGCGCCCAGTGTGAGTTTAAGCCAGGTCTGGGACTCGAACCAAGGTTGACTACATGGGAGTCCAATGACATAGCCATTACACCAACTGTTGGTCCTGGGAAGGGCTATTACCTTAAAGTTCCAAAGGCACAGCTTTTGTGGTGGTTGCGAGACCGTTAATATTTCATCTTGTTGGTCAGGCTGTACTTAGGATAATACCAGGGAGTGACCCAATGGTCTTGAGTTGTTTCCTTCCATCTTAAAGGCTTTACTTCAGGCTTCAAGAATTCATTAATAAAATCTTAACTTTGTCCTCATCTCTTTCCAGTTCAGTTCAATGGAAAATTTTCTTGAGAATGAGACTATTTGGCCAGGGAATGACAAGGGAGAGAGGAAAAGGAGAAGAATAAAAGACACCAGAGGCTAACCTTACTTACTTCAGAATGGCAGACAGACAGCCCTGAATCCAGAAGCTTCGTCTGTGCTCTGGGAGAATGACGATAGGCACTGAACGAGGAAACTGCTGACTGGCACTTAGTACTGCAAGCCAGTCTAGCAAGTGAGCCTCAGTTTCCTTACTACACAATAGATATAACTCCTACCATGTAGAGTCGTTTCACATGCTCACTACAATAAAGGTGACTACTGCTAGTATGGTCTAAAGAGTTGGTAATCTTAGAATTTTATTCTTCCTTAAAATGTCAAGGTTTGTAAAGAACATTGTTGACCTTTTTATGGAAAGAATAACCTTGGGGTGGGAGTGGAAAGGTTCACTGTCATGTTTCATCCCTTTCTTTTCTTCTTATAAACCTGTCGAAAACCTCACTTAAGTAATCGGAGTGGACTTGGAGCCCCTTTTTAAAGCAATATCATCTTGAAACCAGTAATTGAGAAAGAATTTAAAATGCAGGAAGATGAACCCATGTTACATTTTAATGCATACAAGTAGGGGACAGAGTTTCTGTTCTAAATTTCTTGAAAAGTAGGGTAGCTGCCCTAGATTTTCTGGGAGAGCTCCCATGTGTCCATGCAGCCTCTGGATGCTTTCTCCTTGAATTAATTTTAGGCTATCTGAAACTTTTATCACTTATTGGAATATCCTTCCATTGTTGGCTGACCAAGAATCTCTAGGGCAAACATAAAAATGCAGTCAGAATTCTTACATTCATGCAGACAGAGATCCTTATCACAGCCTTGTGAAAGGTGGATGTTCGTGTTACATCATACAATGATTTGCAATGGAGTTTTAAATTATTGCAACCTGCATAGCCTCTACCCATTGAGCTGATTGGGATAAAAGAGGGAAAAGTATAAAATAGTCCTCCTTGAAATTATAGTAAGAATCACTTTATATAACCTATACCTTGACGATGAGTGGCTGGACTGTGCTTGACCGACGCAGTATTGAATTTCTGTTATTTATATCAAAGGGCAGCTTCTACCATGGCAGATAATACCTATCATGGGTACATTTTGATCTTTACATCTCTGGAGAGAAAAAGAGAAAGAAAGGGAAGGAGGGAGACACAGATGACAGACAGAGCCTATATCAAAGAAGATAAAGGAATTACTCAAAGTTGCCTTTGACCCATTTTGCTTTCTGTTCCTCTGTCTGGGACATTAAGACTTTCACTAGTCCCCACTGGTCTTATCCCTTGTAGGTTTGCATTTCTGGAATTAAAGTAGCAGAAGAATAAATAAAACAGACTTTGGAAAGGAAAGGAGAATAGGTTTCTTTGGCAGAAATTTGACATGAAAAGTAAACCCAAGATTTTGTGGCTTTTGTCTATTTGAATTCCTCCAACACATATTACAGGTTGGTTGAAAAAGCAAAGTCTAGGTGATCTCATAATTTGCATTTGCCATTGACTACTTTTGCAGCTTGCCTACCCAGAGGCCTTGTTTGGCTCCCTGTTTTACGCCCAGTGAGATTTCTCCACATTAGAGAAACTTTACCATAAGTTACACAGTTGTACCACTCTGGATTACCATACTGGGGACATTATGAAACCAGTCCTTGAGAAACTAGGAGTTCAGTTCCTAGCCAGAAAAAAAGGTGCTCTCTGTAGGGTTATACTGTTAGTTCCTCTGATACACAGACACATGCCTGGGAGCTACCTTCAGCTTGGCCTGTCTACTTTCATTCTGAAGATTCTAAGTAGTCCAGCATTTGGGTTGAAGTTTATTTTATTCTTCCTTTGGTCTTTCCTTTTAATGAAAGTTTAAAATTAACCATGGTTAAACTATTTATATTAGCTATTTTTATTTTTTAAAGTGCTGGGACCAGCAGATGACGTAATGGTTACATCGCTGGACTCCCACATGGTTTACTGCAGTTCAAGTCCTGGACCCAGGAGCTTAAACTCATACTGGGCATGTGTACATGCATGCCCAAAATCCTGAGAGGAAAATGGAACAGAAAGCACAGTGGCGTGGCCATCCCCCCTGTGGGATAATTTCTCGCTTTCTGTCTCTCTGACGAGTGCACATGCCCTCTGGCAAAAATCTCTTTTAAAAAATAAAAAGAATGTGTGATGTGTTAGCATTAAAAAGCCAAATAATATCATTACATACCTTTTAAATACATTTACTATCTAATAATTTCAACCATGGCAGAATGTAAAAAACTACTAGTACAGTTAGTATACCACTTTTTATGTATCATGCTAATCAATTTTTTTTTACATTTAATCACTATGTATCGTTACAGCATACCAAATGAATTTTCCTATCATGAATACGCTATATATTGGTTCAATTGAAGATATGTTAGTAGATTTTTAAAAGACTGAATTTTCATCCTTGTACTTATAGCCCCTGATGCTAACAAAATTTTGACATGTTTCTCACTATAATTTTGCTTATCCTAAGACCATCCATTCTCATGCTTCATTTTATAATATTAGCTGGCCCAAATTTTTACAGTAACAACTCTCCCTCCAGTTAGACATAGACATGCAAGGACATACCACCTTGAATAAGTACAAAACAATCATTGTGATCTTCAAAATCATAGCAACTGGGAACCAGCAGTTACTTGTAATGGCTATGTCGCTGGACTCCCACGTAGTCGACCGTGGTTCGCGTCCCAGCCCCAGTGGCTTAAAACTCAAGCCGGGCGCGTGTGCGTGCGTGCCCAAGATCCCGAGAGGAGAATGGAGGAGAGGGGATTGCGGCGTGACCATCCCCCCTCAGGGGTGATTTCTCGCTTTCTGTCTCTATGTCTCTCTCTGTCTGGCGAGCGCACGCGCCCTATAGCTAAAATTTCTCCAAAAAAAAAAAAAACCAAAAAACCATAGCAACTAAGGAAGGATAAAAAAGTAATTGGCCATATGAGAAAAAGTAGAAGCTTAACTAAAATAATAAAGTTTAGCAACAGATTGATATGGGGCTTATATGTTTTGGAAACAGAAATGATGATAGTATGTTGCCTTCCAAGATAATTTGGTCAGGAGAATTGAACATATTCTGACTTATGTTGTAAAATTGGGTGGAAAATCAGGTAGGTGTTATGTTATCCCAGTGACATCTTAGGTGTAACACTAGAAACACTTGCAGTGGACTAGACCAACAAAATATGCAGTAGATTCTGGAACAACATGAGAGTTAGGGGACACTGACCCCCAAGAGTTGAAAATCCACGTATAACTTTTAAGGTTTTTGTCCTAGGATATATGTGCTTGCTGGAGAGAGACGGAGACAAAGAAAAGGAAAGTGAGGAATCACACCCACAATGGGGATGGCCATCCTGCAATCCCTCCTCCTCCAATCTTCTCTTGGGATTTTGGGCATACATGCACACACACCTGGCATGATTTTCAAGCCACCAGGTGTAAGACTTGAACCATCATTGGCTATGTGAAAGTCCAGAGCCTTAACCACTATACCACCTGCTAGCCCCACCACATATAACTTTTAACTCCCCAAAAACTTAATTACTAATAGCTTACTATAGCCCAGAAGGGAGAGAGAGTATGCCAGCCCCCAGCCCTGGTTCTTGCCACCCTTCTTTCTCCCTCTGTCCTGGATATAGAGCCAGATAGCAGCTCCTAAAAGTCAGCTGATAGCCCCACTGCCCATACTTTGACCCCAAGGTGGTAGAGCAGATTCAGAGGTGCTGTCCCATCCTTGGCTTCTTTGGGCTGACCAGTGACCAGTCATCATCAGAAACAGATGAAAACAGATCCCCAATTAACTCACTTTTCAAATGTGCTCTGGCAGTGTTTCTATGGCAGAGGAAGAAAATGACAAGCACCATACCCATAATGAAAGAGCTCCTAATAATGATTGAATATCACCTGGGGCAACAGTAGCAAGAAGAGCCTGAGGGAACCTTCCAAGAGCACAGGGACCTACGTTCCTGCTCACTTCCAATCACAGACGTAGAAGCTGGGCCCCTGTGGGACAGCACAAAAGCCTATAGATAGAATCCATGCCTAAAATCCAGCAGAGGCGTAGGGAGAAGCCCAACACAGAGGAACCCCTCAGCCCAAATACCACTGTCAGATAGTCCCAGGAAGCCAAGGAGGTCTGAGAGAAAAAGAGGCATCCTGAAATTGAGACATGGTTTGAGAATGTATGGACACATTTGGAGTTTTGTTTTTTTTTTCCTTTTTTCTTTTTGGAGAGGTTTTTGCTATAGGGCGCGTGCGCTCGCCAGACAGACAGAGAGAGACAGAGAGACAGAAAGCGAAAAATCACCCCCCAGGGGGGATGGCCACGCCGCAATCCCTTCTCCTCCATTCTCTTCTTGGGATCTTGGGCACGCACGCACACGCGCCTGGCGTGAGTTTAAGCCACCGGGTCCAGGACTCGAACCGCGGTCGACTACGTGGGAGTCCAGCGACATAACCATTACACTAACTGCTGGTCCCACATTTGGAGTTAAGGACTCGGTTGTTATTTCTTCATTTTCTGGGAAAATCTCTTGTTTAAAAAAAGTGATAAATTGGGGCTAGCAGGTGCTGTGGTAGTTAAGGTGCTGGACTCTCACATGACTCACCATGGTTTGAGTCCTGGACCTAGCAGGTTGCTTTCTCACCTTTCTCTTCTCCCTGGTGAGCACACGTGCCCTATAGCAAATCTTAAAAATAATAACAAAATTCGATATATTTTTTTAAAGTGATAAGTTTGGTACTAGGTCAAAAAGAAAAAGAAAAAGTGACTCTGTATAATGAGCCAGCACAGCTCAAACCTGTTGTTCAGCATTGTATTAAAAAAAAAATCTAGGGACCAGCAGCTGGCGTAATGGCTATGTCACTGGACTCCCACGTAGTTGAACGCACTTTGAGTCCCAGACCTGGTGGCTTAAATTCACACTGGGCACATGTGCGTGTGTGCCTAAGATCCAGAGAGAAGAATGGAGGAGAAGGGATTGCGGCATGGCCATCCCCCCCCCCAGGGAGGGGAGTAATTTCTCGCTTTCTGTCTCTCTGTCTCT
>NW_006159757.1:2536671-2540555 GCF_000334495.1 Tupaia belangeri chinensis | reverse complement strand
TGTGTGAAATGATACATTATGGTATACATAGATTTCTCAAGGCTTTAAAAAAATAATTATCTGTTTAATTTTATTTATCATTATTATTATATTTTAAATTTTTCTACAGGGCATGCACACTCACCAGAGACAGACAGAAAGGGAGGGAGAAGGGGAAAATGAGAAAGCAAACCATCAGGTACTGGACTTGAACCACAGTTGGCCATGTGGGAGGCCAGCGCCTCAACCACTATGTCACCTGCGGGACTCTCTCCCCCCTTTTTAATGAGTTAGATAGATAGACAAATGCATATAGGTGACAAAGAAGCAAGTTTTGCTATATATGGAAAAGGAAGCTAGTTAGCTGAGTAGGGGAATGCTGTAGCGGTAAAACAAAATGGATCGGGAAGAACGGGGATGGCAATTGAAACACCACAGGAATTGGTGTTCAGAATCAATATTTTTCCACTCTTTATGCAAATAAAAGACATATCCTTAATCCATATTCACTCTCTCGCATTAATTCCAATTGGAGAAACCCATAAAATATATTTTAGACGATAAGTTCAAAGAATAAAGGAATGTAATTTTACCATTTCCATTAGAGGATCATAAATTGGAATTAGAGAAAAGAATTAATGGATTGAAAGAAAATATTCACTCATCACGCTTTTTAACCAACCCAGAATCCAATTGTTATGAAATATTTGGGGGTATATCAGGCCGTAAGTCTAAGTAGGACAAATTCTGCAGCTTAACCTCTGCATGTGGATAAAGACCTCTCTCTTTACGGTTGGCATCATTGGTGTCATCTGCTTCTTTTATAGTCTCTCATGAGCTAAATCCATGAATTGTGGCTCTTTTGCTGCCTTTTTTTTTTTTTTTACTTTGGGTGAACAAATAAAATGCTTCCAAAATTACTGTAGTTTGATGGAAAATTGCATCCTAGATTTGTAGAGAAATATGAAGACATTTGGGGGAATGAGCACAGAAGACAAGACCTCTGACAAGCTGGTAGTCAAAAGTGCCCCCTTGAAATGCTAAACATTACAAATACGATACCAGACACCAAGTGTTCAGGAACAGGTTTCATGAAGAGCCTTTTAGTTCCTATCTAGGCCGCTATGCCCAATGTTATGAAACATTATTGAAGATATATCAAGGAGATGGAGAAGTTCCAAAAGAGAGCAGCATGAATCACAACAGTTCAGGAAGGTGAACCTATAGGGAAAGGTCTAGGAGGTTAACTTAAAAAGCCTGAGAGCATTGTGTCATGAGAATGAAAAAGGGAAAAAGCTGTAACCAGCCTTTAAAAGAAGGAATTGTGTTCTCAAAAGAGAGAGAGAGAATATGATTGAAGTTTTGAAGTTGCTCAAGTGCAGAGTGAAGCCATATATAGATAAGCTCTTTCAATTAATACCTATCCCTGGGATTCTGCTGCTTATACTTAAAATGTTGAAACAGCAGGCAAAGTGTAGAGTTTGAGCCAAACTTTTACACAGAAGAGGTGATGAACTTGGAGCTTGTTATGAAAGTTAAGGAGATGGTGGGGCCGTTAACTTAGCAGTCCCTAAGAGTAGACCTCTGGCCAGCTCTGTCGTAGGCTTACTGCATAGCTCTTTTATAACGGCGATTTGGAGCCCTGGATGCCTGTTAATGTGGGATTTAATACAGAAAAGATGAAAGATGTGGTCTGGAGAACTAACAAAGTGTTTACTGAAGTACCAGCCACTTGGCAATATATTGATTAGAGCTTACTGTGTGCAAGGCATTGTACTTAGTGCTGAGAAGATGAAGGTGAGCAGGCCATGTTCTTCACCCCAAACACAAAGCATTGTAGATATTAAAGATAGGACTGCCTTAATTCTTTTGAAATGTAGATTCAGTTTTGAGTTAGCAATGTCTGTTTTGTGCGTGTCTATGTGTGTACCCATGTATGCACACATGCAAGTGTTTTCTTTTTTTTTCCTTCGGATAATATACTCAAGACCATGAGAGTCCTGTGCTATTCATATAATAAAGATGAAGTGAGAACGTTAGAACCAAGGTCACCTGATAGTAGGAGTCTGATATTTTTCCTCATAGTATATGCCCTTATCTCTTCTTTACCTTTCCCTCATTTTTAGTTTTCTTTCTTCTTTCCCTCCCCCATGGAGTTTAGAACAAGAGGAGGCTAAAGTTTCCCTAATGAACCTTTCTGCTGAATCGCCATTAAATGCAAGGATTTGACATTTGCAGCTCCCCTGTTAACATAACTGAAGCATTGAAAATACAACAAGCTGGCCCCTCAGAACTCTTTTCAGTATAACACTGCTTGGTTCATGCCTCAAGGGAGAACTGTAGCCTACCTGATGGTCCCCATTCAGTTGACACTACAGAGTGACCAGTAGCCTAAACTCTCATAGCAGGCATGTGTGTAAAACTCACATCTGGCTAAGGGGCCAGCAGGTGGCTTGATAGTTAAGGTGTTGGACTCCCACATGGTCAACTGTGGTTCGAGTCCCAGACTTGGTAACGGTAATTCATGCTGGGCACATGTATATGCATGCCCAAAATCCTAAGAGGAGAAGGAATTGCAGCATGGCCATCCCCCTGGGGGTGATTTCTCACTTTCCTTCTCTCTGTCTTTCTCCAGTAAGCACATATGCCCTATGGCAAAACAACAACAAAAATAAAACTCAGATCTGGTTTAAACTTTGTGGTATACTGAAGTGTTTATGTCCTTGAATGTTGTTTTTGTCAAATGAATGTGATAATGCCTACATGATAGACTTCTAAGGAATAAATTATTCATTTATAAAATGCCAACTATGAAGCCTAGTGCTTTGCCTGGTAGGAAGTAAATAAAGGATACTAAGTAGTATATTGTAGATGTCACAGAAGAAAATAAAGAAATAGTTGCAGCAGTGATGGTATCTGATTTTGTAATAGGGTTTTTAAATTTCTTTTTATTATTGTATAGGAAACGTTGCTTCTCTTTCAAGTAGGTTGCTAGAAAATATTATATACAGTTTAACTAGCATTATATGGGGAAAGATAAGGATGTGGTCGAATGAGTAAGGGTCGGGTAGTCAGTAGAAACCAGTGATCTCTGGGGAAAGCGTCAAAGTTAGCAAAATAAATCTTAAAGAGTAAAAGTTAGCAAAATAAATCTTTAAAACTCAGAATCGGAGACTATGGAAAGCCTCCTATAGATTCCAAACCTATGTAATTCAAAGTTTTTGATTCTACAGTCCTTGACCTTGAAGACAGCAGACTCCTTCAGAAAAATTACATATTGGATTATCTCGTTTTAGCCCAAATTTCCATGGACATCCTATAATAACTGTAGATCTTCTGTTCTATCGCTCAGCACATTGGATTGTGTTTAATATTATATACTATACTTTCTGTTTGAGAGTTTCCAGGTTTTATTTGTCTTTGGCATGCAGAGCTTTCTGTATGATTTGTTCAAAATTGATGTTACTAAACTACCAACAAAAAGATCTTACTTTTTTTTTTTTTAATGTCTTGCCATGTCATGGTTCTCCTGCCTCTGCTTCCCAACTGGGACCACAATCATGTGCCACCATGCCTAGCCCCTTTCTAGACAGAGTTTTAGTACATTCCCAGGTCAGCCTCAAATGTGATGTGATGTTCCTGCTCCAGTCTCCTGCATTACTTGGATTACAGACATGTGCCTCTAGTCTTTGCCTATTGATTGGCCTGAAAGTCAAACCTAGGCTTCTCATGTGGTCCCAACTGATAGAGCCCAACATTTTAGCCACATAAACCACTGCAGCTTGGCCAAGCTGTTACTTTATATTTTTTCTTTTATCTCAAACCCGCCGGATGACGTGTGTACTAACTAGAGAAAGAGAGAATACCTCCCCTTTGGGGCGTGGTCATACTGCAATCTCTTTCCC
>NW_006159757.1:2534546-2536623 GCF_000334495.1 Tupaia belangeri chinensis | reverse complement strand
AAAAATCACAAAAAAAAAATTTTTTTTTTTTTTTTTTTTAATGTCTTGCCATGTCATGGTTCTCCTGCCTCTGCTTCCCAACTGGGACCACAATCATGTGCCACCATGCCTAGCCCCTTTCTAGACAGAGTTTTAGTACATTCCCAGGTCAGCCTCAAATGTGATGTGATGTTCCTGCTCCAGTCTCCTGCATTACTTGGATTACAGACATGTGCCTCTAGTCTTTGCCTATTGATTGGCCTGAAAGTCAAACCTAGGCTTCTCATGTGGTCCCAACTGATAGAGCCCAACATTTTAGCCACATAAACCACTGCAGCTTGGCCAAGCTGTTACTTTATATTTTTTCTTTTATCTCAAACCCGCCGGATGACGTGTGTACTAACTAGAGAAAGAGAGAATACCTCCCCTTTGGGGTATGGTCATACTGCAATCTCTTTCCCTTTTTTTTGCCATTTCTCCATCCCATCAGGATTAAAAGCATGTAGGCACACACAGTACACTTGGTGTGTTTTTTAAGCTATGGGGGCCAGGACTGGAACCATGGTCAGCCATGTGGAATCTGACTCCTTATGCACAGTGCTTAACCATTGCACTGCAGGGCTGACCTCAAGATGTTACCTTCAAGGTATTATTTGATGTTTGTCCCAATTTCTTCATTTTCCTTTACACAGACTTGTTTTATTGCTAGTTGCACTCCATTTGGAAAATTCCAGATTGGCATTAGAGTGGCATTCTGTGACCACAAGTGGAGTTTACTAACTTTCATGGCAGAAATCTCTGGCCAACAGCCTTCAGGATCCTTTCATACAGAGGATGATTCATTACCTACCCCTATGCCTTACACAGACTCACCAATGGCTTCAGGAGCTTACAGAGAGTAGCTTGTTTCGGACAAAGTATTGTTGAAATAATTATTAGAAGACTCACAACTTTGAAAAGGAAATGAACATCTTACCATTAGTTTTTATATACATCCTCTCACACACAAAAAATATGTTTTTAAACTTTCTAAGAAAGTTACATTACTAAGATATACCTTAGTCAGGGACTTACATTCTGTTTAGAAGAGAAGTATATAAATTGATAGCGATTATGAGTAGTTTTTTTATCATATTATGTAGTTAATATGACATAATACCACCTGGTTTTATTTTTTAATTGTCAGGGGATGCATACAATTGATAGACAAGACAGGGAGAGGGAAAAACCACCACCCACTGCCACATGGTCACACTGTAATGCTTTGTCCTCTTTCTCCATCCTGTCAGGATTTGGGACACCTATACACACATGCCCAGGATGTTTTTCAAGCCACCAGGGCTGGGTTTCGAACCACAAATGACCATGTGAGATCTGACTCCCTTAACCACAGGCTGTGGTGCTGGCCAAATGAAACATAATTTTTTAAAAAAATAGAATTCTTATTTTTCACCTTCTGTGTTGCTTCTAAACATTCTCCATCAAGTTGGGTTAGCATAAGTTGGGTGTTTATTTTTTATTCATTTATAGTTATGTGGGTTTTAAAAAAATAAATTTAATGCCAGAGAGCACATACAAGAGTGAGGGAGAGAGACAGAGAAAGTACTCCTAACTTGTCCTGGTCACGCTGCAATCCTACCCACTCCCGCATTTCTCCACCCTATCAGGATCCTAGACAGACATTCACGTGCCCACTTTGCCATGTCATGGTTCTCCTGCCTCTGCTTCCCAACTGGGACCACAATCATGTGCCACCATGCCTAGCCCCTTTCTAGACAGAGTTTTAGTACATTCCCAGGTCAGCCTCAAATGTGATGTGATGTTCCTGCTCCAGTCTCATGCATTACTTGGATTACAGACATGTGCCTCTAGTCTTTGCCTATTGATTGGCCTGAAAGTCAAACCTAGGCTTCTCATGTGGTCCCAACTGATAGAGCCCAACATTTTAGCCACATAAACCACTGCAGCTTGGCCAAGCTGTTACTTTATATTTTTTCTTTTATCTCAAACCCGCCGGATGACGTGTGTACTAACTAGAGAAAGAGAGAATACCTCCCCTTTGGGGCGTGGTCATACTGCAATCCCTTTACCTCCATTT
>NW_006159757.1:2521208-2534377 GCF_000334495.1 Tupaia belangeri chinensis | reverse complement strand
ATTTCTCCATCCCATCAGGATTAAAAGCATGTAGGCACACACAGTACACTTGGTGTGTTTTTTAAGCTATGGGGGCCAGGACTGGAACCATGGTCAGCCATGTGGAATCTGACTCCTTATGCACAGTGCTTAACCATTGCACTGCAGGGCTGACCTCAAGATGTTACCTTCAAGGTATTATTTGATGTTTGTCCCAATTTCTTCATTTTCCTTTACACAGACTTGTTTTATTGCTAGTTGCACTCCATTTGGAAAATTCCAGATTGGCATTAGAGTGGCATTCTGTGACCACAAGTGGAGTTTACTAACTTTCATGGCAGAAATCTCTGGCCAACAGCCTTCAGGATCCTTTCATACAGAGGATGATTCATTACCTACCCCTATGCCTTACACAGACTCACCAATGGCTTCAGGAGCTTACAGAGAGTAGCTTGTTTCGGACAAAGTATTGTTGAAATAATTATTAGAAGACTCACAACTTTGAAAAGGAAATGAACATCTTACCATTAGTTTTTATATACATCCTCTCACACACAAAAAATATGTTTTTAAACTTTCTAAGAAAGTTACATTACTAAGATATACCTTAGTCAGGGACTTACATTCTGTTTAGAAGAGAAGTATATAAATTGATAGCGATTATGAGTAGTTTTTTTATCATATTATGTAGTTAATATGACATAATACCACCTGGTTTTATTTTTTAATTGTCAGGGGATGCATACAATTGATAGACAAGACAGGGAGAGGGAAAAACCACCACCCACTGCCACATGGTCACACTGTAATGCTTTGTCCTCTTTCTCCATCCTGTCAGGATTTGGGACACCTATACACACATGCCCAGGATGTTTTTCAAGCCACCAGGGCTGGGTTTCGAACCACAAATGACCATGTGAGATCTGACTCCCTTAACCACAGGCTGTGGTGCTGGCCAAATGAAACATAATTTTTTAAAAAAATAGAATTCTTATTTTTCACCTTCTGTGTTGCTTCTAAACATTCTCCATCAAGTTGGGTTAGCATAAGTTGGGTGTTTATTTTTTATTCATTTATAGTTATGTGGGTTTTAAAAAAATAAATTTAATGCCAGAGAGCACATACAAGAGTGAGGGAGAGAGACAGAGAAAGTACTCCTAACTTGTCCTGGTCACGCTGCAATCCTACCCACTCCCGCATTTCTCCACCCTATCAGGATCCTAGACAGACATTCATGTGCCCACTGTGTTTTTCAAGTTGCTGGGGCCAAGACATGAACTATTGGCCAGGTAGGATCCAGTTCCTTCTGCATAGCACTTGACCACTCCACTGTGCTTTGGGACCAACCCTGAAATTTTTAGAAAGCTTATTAGGTTATTCAAAAAGGCATGAACCAAAATGTTTGCATAAGTTAAGAAAAATCAGTGACGGGAACTAGTAGTTAGCATAATGGCTATGTTGCTGGACTCCCACGTAGTCGACCATGGTTGGAGTCCCGGACCCGGTGGCTTAAAACTCATGCCGGGTGCATGTGTGTGTGTGCCCAAGATCCCTAGAGGAGAATGGAGGAGAAGGGACTGCGGCGTGACCATCCCCCCTGGGGGGTGATTTCTCGCTTTCTGTCTCTATGTCTCTCTCTGTCAGTCTGGCGAGCGCACGCGCCCTATAAAAACCTCTCCAAAAAAAAAAAAAAAAAAATCAGTGACAAGCACCATTTAACCTGTATACTGCCCTGCTGTATGGAAACATACTTTGCCTTTGTACTTCCATCAGACAGAAAAAATAGATCAACTTGGTTTAACTGTTGAGGTTGAAATCAAGTACCTCAACAGAAAAAAAAAAAATAAGAAATAGAGCCTTAATGTTTGAGTTTTTCAAATTCTCTATAAAATATTCTTGGGTTGTCCAGGTAGATCATTGCATTTTGTAATACAGGATCATTTTGCCTTTTCTCTTTGGATTCAACAATAACTTGTTTGTTTTAGGTGAGAATGTCAGTTAACCCAGAAAAGACTAAAGTGAGCCCATCTCTGCTTGCTTCCCTGACACGCTCTCAGTAATACTGTAACAGCTCACCAGAGGACTGGGGGCAGTTGCAATCCCTGTCAATCCCTGAGTGAAGTCCCCATGTTGGTGGTGGTCTTAGAAGACAGCCATTGTGTGGCTCAGTAAATCCTAGGTTCAAAAAGCGTGGCTTCTTAGTAAGAAAAATGAGATAATATCTAGAGATGTTTTTAAGGGGTCAGACAGCTCCATAAACATAAACTGCTACTCCGGGGTGTAGGCGCTGCCCTACTACCTGCTGCATTTCCTCTGGCTGCTTCCGCACGATTGAGTAAACAACCTGGTGAGGCAAAAGAGGAAATGCAGTCTCTATGCCCAGTGCTCACTCCTCTTTGCCAGCAGGCTGCTGAGTGTGATGCTCTCTTTGTGAAGTGGACACCTGTCTAATGGGAACTGGATTGTGACCACCAGTTCGTTTTACACAGGCCACCATACAGCTGCCAGATGGCGATGGGTCTTAGCTATTTTGCAAGTCCAATATGGGTTGTATTCAACTCTAGAGGTGGAATACATGTGATCCTTCCACCAAGCCCACGTCTCTGCAAAGGAAATGCTTTCAAGAGCCAAGGCTTTGCTCTAATCTCTGTGGAGGAAGAACAAGACTTAAGGAAAGGTAATGAATAAATTAAAGACACACTTTTTTAATCGCATCTTTTAGGCTTTCCTCTCTACCTAATTGCACTCTAATCTGTACTTAGGAGGTACAGTTTTTAAGTGGGACATGTCAGGCTTTTATGCCACAGATTAAAGTCCAAGGCAAATAAATTTGTGACAGCTTAAGAGGCAGAAGAGTCTTCGTCAAATGGTAGAGTTTGATTGTTTAACCTAGACTAATCAGTAGTTGGACAGCCTGCCACACAGCTTCAGGACAACTAGAATGTTTAGGAGATAAGAGAGGGCCTATCACTCTGGCTTTCTCTTCTCTGCATTAACTGAAGAGCTATATGAATATATGTAAAAACCACAGCTGGGACTGTCCTAGCCATGCAAAATGCTGTGTTGACACATATTCCATCATATGTTTGCAATGAAAAGGCTGTATTTTTAGAACACTTCAAAGTCAGGAAACCGTTAAACCCTATCACATCCTTCCCCCCTCTACCACTTCCTCCTGTTGCCCCTAAGAATATTGCCCCCATTTTATAGAATAGGAACCCGAGACAAAGATTAAGTGATATTTTGAGCAAGACTTGATAATCCAGGGAAAATGACTAGTCTAGTCTTAAAATTTAATACATCTTCAGTATAATTTTTAATGTTTCCACTTTTTTTTTTTAAATCTAAGCCATGTGTGTTCCACATGAACTTAAATCTGAGCCTTAATATTGTATATGGAGTTCAAAAGACAACTTAGTCTCCCATTTTCTTTCTTGGCATTCATTTAAATAAAAATAGGCACATTCTACTGTACTATAAAAAAAATCAAAGCTCCAGGCAAACTTTGAAAATCTCTTAGAATTTGTAACACTTATTTTCCTAGTTATCTCTCATGCAGCTAGCTTACTCGGCTTGTTAGAAGACTGTCATTTGTATCTCTGTAATTTCTGTGCCATGCTCAGAGCCTGGCATGGAGTCAGCTTTCAGTATTAGCTGCAGATGGAATATATGAAATAAATGCTCTTTCTTTCTCTGATCCAACTCTGACTTACCCATTTTTACACAGTTACTACCAAGAAGCAGAGAGATGATTTTGTTCATTCTTAAAATGTATTTTTGAGAGCCTTGTGTGCCAGGCAATGTGGAATGACCTGTGGATACAAACACAAAAGCTGTGCTCCAGTGCCATGGGGTACTCAGAGTCTATTGGGGGTATGCAAGGGTATGTGTGTGTGTAGTGAGGAGAGAGTCAGTAACAGTCTTCTTTCTGATCCAGTAAAGGTAATAATAATTGTAATGTACACATGAGGAAGGAACTGTTAGAGTTATCCAACTTGTATAGCATCTTGCCAGTGCATGCTAAAAGCTAAAGCTTATGAGGTGTCAGGAAAGGCTGTACACACCCTTAACCCTGTGCACAGTTCTAAAATAGAAAAAGTTCACTATACCCCCCAATTCCCAAGTTTTCTCTGTCGGCATCCCCAAATATGCAGAGCTGAGGAATTTCTTATGTACACTCTATTTATTAGCCTGGTTATACTCTTCAGTTATTTTAGGCCAAAGGAAAAAACACAACAGTAGATCAAGACAGTGAAATAATTTTATGATTTGTAAAACTATGCCAACATGAGGTGTGATGTTTAAGTGTGTTTTTTTTCTTGTTGCCATATTTACCATTCCCCCCCCCACCCTTCTCTACCAGATAAAAAGCCAGCTTTCAGTAAGAGGATGATAGAGGGGCCAGCAGGTGGTGTAAGTGGCTAAGGTGCTGGACTTCCACATAGTCGACCATGTTTCAAATCCTGGACCCAGTGATTTGAAAATCATGCTGGAAGCATGTGCATGTGCACCCAAAATCCCAAGAGGAAAATGGAAGAGAAAGAATTGAGGCATCGCCATCCCCCTGGGAAGTGATTTCTCACTTTCTTTCTCTGTGTCTGTCTTTCTCTCTCTCTCCTGCGAGCACATGCGCCCTATGGCTAAAACATACATATATACATACATAAAATTGGAAAAAATATCAATTTAAAGATTATGGAATTAGGTGGTGGTAGAATTGAAAGGCAGCCTGAGGTAATGTTTAAGAGCAGGCCCTCAGGGATAAAGTACTTGGCTTCTGATTCCTCCTCAGCCACCTCCTCAGTTTGTGACCTGGAGTAAATTACTTGACTTCTCCGTGCTTCATTTCCTAATCTGCAAAATGAACAAGGTCATTCTGCACATTGAGTGGGGTCACATATGTTAGTGCACTCAAACAATGTCCAGCACACAGTAGATGTATTACATCCAATATATTCCATATAAGAAGACTGAAGTATGGAAGTGAGCCATTGCAGTCAGACATTATTCCCCACTGACACCTCTGGGTTTAGCCTGCATTCAAAACAAATTGCCTTCCTAAGTGAAAGTAGTATGAGGCCTTAGTAGTATTGACAATTATAATAATAACTGATATTTACAGGGAGTTCTCACTCCAACAGATCCTATTCTAAGGGCTTAATGTACACTATCTCGTGGCAATGTGTGTCCTCACAACTATATTATGAAGTAAATATTATTTAATATACTATTTACAGAAAAAAAAAACAAACCTGAAACTCACAACACTAACACATCTAAGAAAGTGGCAGACTTGGAATTCCCTGTGCCTAACAATTTCATTGCTCTGGTTCTGGCATTACTGTAGCATGGAACTGAACTTGTCTCTTTGCCTGGTATCTATGGCTTCATTGAAATGATCCTTTTATTTCAGAATGTACATTCCTCTTGAGTATGAGTTGTCTTTGAAGTGTCTCTATTCCCACCACTTTGAACAGTGTGGGGTATTCAACAGGTGCTTAATAATGTTTGTTGAACTGTGTTGAATTATTCTCTGAACAGTTCTACTATTTCTTACTCCCCTACCTGCGTCCTGCCATTTTTTCTACCTAGAGATGTTGTTTCTTCTTCCCAATTCTGATTGTTGATAGCCTGGCCTTTCGAAATCTAGCGCAAACATCATTTCATCCATAATAGCTCTTCCCCCTGGACACTCCATCAGAGAGTAATATCCCATTCCACTGAGATTCCTGTGACAACTGGTCCCTTGTCCCTCTGCACAATGCTTCCAGTGTCATACTGCAATAGCATATGCACTCGTCTTACTGAACTTTAAGCTTCTTGCAGTCAGGGACAATTTTAATCCATAGGTACCTTAGAGAACCTTGTAAAACTTCACACGGGGCTTTAAAATGGTGATGAATGCTTGCTGATTGAATAAATGCATTCAAAAGGTGGATTTTTTTTCCCTCACCAGCTTATTCTACCCGCTTGTTCTTTTTCTTTTCACGGCACACTGAAACAGAGTGCCCTGTTGCATTCTTGGTTTTTGAATCAGCTGGTGGGCACTCTATGGAGCATGAAAAAATATTGTTTCAACGGAAGTAAGAGAATCATTTTAGGGTGTCACTGTAGTGTGAAAGCTTTGACATTTAAAATAAAATAAGGAAGGAGAAAAACAGTTCACTCTGTGCTTGGAGTCTCTTGCCAGCATAGGCTCTGAGCCCTCTCAGCAGCATGCTCACCTGAAACCCCGCCAGACTTACAGATGTTTCCTTTGGCTCTGGTGTGAAGAACCACACTGCAGTTCTCGGGAACAATTCCATTCTGGCAGGGACTGATGTAACAGGGAGTAGGGCAGCAAACAGAAATGACTTCATAGGTCTTATCCACTTCTAGTTCCTTAGATCCTGTGGTGCACATTGCATTTTTCCTTTGAGTTTTCATACATCACTGTATTCACTTAGTGCCAACACATACAACCCTTTAATGAGGCTTTGAAAACGCCTCTTAGCTGAGTGCATATTTAAAACTCTGCAAGAGGATGATATACTTTGCCTCTGGTCGTGATCCTAGAAGTTCCAAAAAGGTCATATGTAGGTAAATGGAGCTCTTCCAGACTTGGGCTTTCTTCTCTTGAAGACAGATTATAACCTGAAGGACAATTTATTTTTAGGGACCAGAGAGGAAGGAGGTTCAAGGGGGAATGAGGAAGAAGTTTAAAGTTGCAGTTAGTATGGAGATTCCAGAGGTTAATTATTTCTTGCCTCTCATTTCTTATCCCTGGTTTTAAACTGCCCCTTGGAATTAAATATTCTGCCAAGACCCACCCTGTCCAACACTGAACGTATTTACTCACTTTGGTTGTCCCCATGACCCTTAATAATATTGGGTCATCAGAAAAGTCATTAGTATTTTTTTCTATGCAAAAATGCATCATGACTTTACTGATGACCCAATACTACCCTACCTACCTTCCCATCAGCCAAATTCAAAATCTTGGAGTTATCCCTGACTGCTGCCTTTCTTTGCCTTTTATGTGCTAATCATGTGAATTCAATACATCTTTTACATTAACAGCTGTTCTGTCTACTGCTACCACTACCATTTGTACCATTTTCTTAGAAGATTGCAGTAATCCTTCTAATGGACTTTTCTTTGTATGATAGCTCCTGTGCACATGAGAGGCAGAGACAGAGACAAGAGTCTGAGAAACACTTGACCCTCAACACGGTCAAGTCATTCCATAATGTCCTTTCTGAAGCCTTCCAGGTCCTCAGGACCTTGTGAACATGTGCCTGAACTCACGGTCAGCCGTGTGGCTTCCAGGACTGCAGTCTAGTATGTTATGGACTATGCCACCTAAGCTGGGTCAGTCTTTTTATAACAGCTTTATTGAGACATAACTGATGCACAGTAGATTTCGGGTACTGCAAGTATAATTTTAAGCTTTAATATATGTGTACACCTGTGAAACAACTACCACAATCAAAATAACACACATATTTATCACCCCTGAAATCTTCCTCAGTCTTCTTTGGAATCCCTTCCTCCAGTCCCTTCCCCTCTACCTTCTAAACCTCTGAGATGCTTGCTGTCTGTCACTGTTAATTTTCATTTCCCATAATTTTATGTTACTATAACCATACAGCAAGTCCTGTTCTTTTCCAAGACTGGCTTTTTCACTCAGTGTAATTATTTCAAGATTCAATATCAGTAGTTCATTTGTCTTAGTAGTTCTTCCCTCTTATTGTGGAGTACTATTTTATTGGATGGATATGTCACTATTTATCAATACTCCTTTTGATGGGCATTTGCATGGTTGTCAGTTTATGACTATTTTTTAAAAAGCTGCTGTGAAGATTCATGTGCATATACTTGTGCGTTTGTTTCTATTAGGTGAATGAATATGTAAGAGTAGAATATGACTGCATCATATACTAGGTTTACATTTAGCCTTTAAAGGAACAACCAAACTTAGTTACTGTATCATTTTATTGTCTCATCAGCAGTTTCTGAAAGTTTCAGTTCCTCCACCTCCTTGACAACACTTGGTATAATTAGTATTTCTTTTTCTTTCTTTCTTTTCTTTTCTTTCTTTCTTTTTTTTTTTTTTTAATTTCCTAGAGGCCTTGTACGCTCATTCAGAGAAACAGAAAGACAGGGAAAGTAAGAAAGCATTCTCGTGGAATGGAGGATGGTCAGCTGCAATCTCTTCTCCATTTCTCCTTTCCAGGATTTTGGACACACATGTACATGCATCAGGTGTATTTTTCAAGCCACTGGATCCAAACCATGCAGTTGGCCAGGTGGGACTCAGCCCCAACCACCATGCCATCTGCTGGCCCTGTAATTAGTATTTCTAATATATGCATAGTGGTATGTGTCATTGTGGTTTTAATTTTCATTTGCTTTAATGACTCTTGATAATAATCTTTTCATGTGCTTATTTGAAACCTGTCTATCTTCCTTGGTGAAATGTTAATTCAGATCTTTTGTCCATTTTAAAATAGAGTTGTTTCCTTATTGTTGAGTTTTGAGAGTTCTGAATATGCTTTCTATTCAAGCTTTTTTATTAGCTACATGATTTGTAAATACTTTTTGACAGTCTATTGTTTTTGTTTTTGAAGATGTCTTTTACAAAGCAGAATTTTTTTTAAAAAAGAGATTTTTGTTATAGGCCACGTGTGCTCATCAGAGAGACAGAAAAGTGAGAAATCACCCCCTGGGGTGGTGGCCACAGCCTCTTCTGCTTCATTCTTCTCTCAGGATTTTGGGGCATACACATGACCTGGCATGAGTTTCAAGCCACCAGGTCTGGGATTTGAACCTGAGTTGACTATGTGGGAGACCAGTGACTTAGCCATTATGCCATCGGCTGGTCTCCAAAGTGGAAGTTTTTAATTCTGATGAAGCTTTATTTATCAGTTTATTCTTTTACTGATTGTGCTTTGCTTTGCTTTAAAGCAAATAAAACCTAACTCAAGTTCATAAAGGCTTATTCCTCTTTCTTCCTCTAGCACTTTCAGCTGTAGGCTTTACATGTTGGTCCTTGATCTATTTTCAGTTAATTTTGTATACAAAGTGAATTACTTTGAAGTGTTTTATGTATTTGTTTTTTACACATGTTTATTGAACAGTTCCAGCACCATTTGTCCTCTCCCCATTGAATCCTTTTTCCACTGATTGTATCTTTGTCAGAAATAATTTCTCCGTGTATGTGTAAACTTATTTCTGTGCTGTTTGATCTATTTCATTGATCTTATTTACCTATCTTTGCATCAGTACTACATTGCATTGGGCACTGATGCTTTATAATGTGTCTGAAAATCAGATCATGTTAGTTGTCCAACTCTGATCTTTTTCAACATTGTTTTGGCTATTTTAAGTCCTTGGTATTGCCTTATTAGTTAGAATCGGTTAGATAGTTTTACAATAAAAGTTTACTGTAATTTGGATTGGGAATACATCTGAGCAATATTGAGTCTTCCAAACCATGAAACAGTGTATTTCTCCAATTCTCTAATTTTTCTCACAAGTGTTTTGTATTTTCTGTGTACAGGTCTTTTCACATCCTTTGTCTGATTTATCCATCAGTATTTTAATATTCTAAATAATATTTGTATTTGCTATTTCTAGCTAGTTGTTCTTAGCATTTAGGAATACCAACTGATTTTTATATATTAATTATATATCCTGCAACCTTACTAAACTCACTTATTAGTTCTGGTAGCCTTTTTAGAGATTAATTAAATTTTGTACATAATGGTCACATCATCTGCAAATAAGGACAGTTTTACTTCTTTTCCAGACTAGGTGTATTTTCCCCCTCTTAACCTGCCTGTACTAGCTGAA
Organism: Tupaia belangeri chinensis; assembly: GCF_000334495.1. Taxonomy (NCBI): domain Eukaryota; kingdom Metazoa; phylum Chordata; class Mammalia; order Scandentia; family Tupaiidae; genus Tupaia; species Tupaia belangeri. The sequence continues at coordinate 2,524,564 of NW_006159757.1, read as the reverse complement.
GTTTCCAGTGCAAAGCTGAATAAAGGTGGTGAGAGCAGACACTGTTGTCATGTTCTTGACCTTAGGGGAAGATCGTTCTTTCACTAGAAAGTACTATGTAAGCTTTAGGTTTTTTGTACACACTCAATAAGAAGGATATTCTCTTGCATTTCCATTTTGCTGAGAATTATGATAAGGAATGGATATAGGATTTTTTTTTTCAAATGCTTTTTCTGCATCTCTTGAGATAATCTTGTTGTTGTTTATATATATGGAAAAATCACAATGATTGATTTTCTATGTTAAACAAGCCTTGCTTTGTGGGATATATCCTACTTGGTCATAATTATAAGATTCTTAGGGCTGTCAAGTGGTGTAGTGGTTAAGGGTGCTGAACTCCCACATGGCTGACTAGAGTTCCAGTTCTGGACCTCGCAGCTTTCTCACTTTCATCTCTCTCTCTCATTCTCTCACTTGGTCCCTGTCTGGTGAAATTAAAAAAAATAATAATAATAAATGGATAAATAAAGTTAAATAAAATAATTTTTTAAAAAATATTCTGCTTGTTCAAATTTATTTAGAATTTTTGTATCTATGCTCTCAGGAGGAATACTGTTCTGTAATTTTCTTCTAATTTCTTTGGCTTATTTTAGCATAATATAACCCTAGCATTGTAAAGTGGTTGAGAAAGGTTCCCTCCTCTTCAGTGTCCTAGAGAAGTGGGTTTAAGAGTAGTACTGTTCTTATTTTTGTTGGGTAGAATTCATCACATCAGTCACCTGAGCCTCAAATTTTCTTTTGAAGAAAGTTTTAAACTGCAAATTCAGTTTCTTTAGTACATATACTATTATTCAGGTTATCTATTGTATTTCTTCTGAAGTGAGCATCTCTCAAAGAATTATGTCCATTTTATCTAAGTGGTTAAATTTATCAGCATAAAACTGTAATATAATATTCTCTGAATATCTATAAAATCTGTAGTAAGGGCATTTTTCTCATTCTTAATATTGGTAATGTATGCTTTCAGTCTTTTCTTTTTCACCTCTGCCTTGAATTTTTTTTATTTTGTATCTGTTCAAAGAACTCGACTTTTTATTTATTGCTTTTTGTTTTCTAGTTCATTGATTTTCACTTTGATTGTTATTGCTTCCATTATTTTTCTTACTTTGGGTTTAATTTGGTCATTTTTTTCTTTCATTTTTTAAAGACAAAAAAGAAAAGAAAATCATGTTATTGTGTACATGGTACACAAAACCATCACCATTTATACATCATGTGTAACTTCCTGTGTTACAGTCTTTCTGCCTCAGCATCCTGAGTAGCCTGCATCACAGGCATGTGCCATAATGTTCAGTTTTTTGAGGTGGATCAGGAATTGAACCAAGATCTCCAATGTGGTCTCAGCCAGCTAATAATAGTGTTAATTAACACATGCTATCATGGCTATGCCTTATTTTTCTGGGTTTTTGTTGTTGTTGTTGTTGCTTTTTATACGGTAAACGCTGAGGTTTTTTATTTGAAATCTTTTTTTTTTCTTATGAAAGCTTTTAATGGTACATAATACCACTTAAGTAATGCTTTACCTATATGCAACAAGTTCTCTTATGTGTGATTTCATTTTCATTAAGTTCAGAATACTTTCTAATTTCTCTTTTGATTTCTTTTTTCTCTTTTTTTTTCTTTTTTTTTTTTTTTGGAGAGATTTTCACTGTAGGGCGCGTGCGCTTGCCAGACAGACAGAGAGAGACATAGAGACAGAAAGCGAGAAATCACCCCCCAGGGGGGATGGTCACGCCGCAATCCCTTCTCCTCCATTCTCCTCTCGGGATCTTGGGCACGCACGCACACGTGCCCGGTGTGAGTTTTAAGCCACCGGGTCCGGGACACGAACCGCGGTCGACTACGTGGGAGTCCAGCAACATAGCCATTATGCTAACTGCTGGTTCCCTTGATTCCTTTTTTCTAATTTCATTTTATGTAGTTAGGGAGGATACCTTGTATGGCTTGAGAATTTTTAAATATGTATAGACTTTTTTGATGTACCATAGTGTGACCTCTATCTTGGTAAACAGTCTATGTGCATCTGAAACAAATACATAGCCTGTTGTTCTTGGATAAAGTGTTTTATAGAAGTCAGTTTATTTTATTGATAATGTTCTATAAATTTTTCACATCTTTACTGATTCTCTAAATAGTCATCCTATCAATAACCAAGTTTGGGTTTTGAAATATCTGATTATTATTGTGGATTTGTCTATTTCTCCTCTTAGTTCTGTTAGTTTTTGCTTTATGTATTTCAAAGTTTTATTCAGTGTATACATGTTTAGAATTTTTTTGTCCTTTGTGAATTGATCTTTTTATTGTTTAAAAATGACTTCGTTATTTCTGGTGTTATCCTTTGCTTTGAAATCTACTTTCACTGAAACTACTAGAGGCATTCCAGCTTTCTTTTGACTAGTGTAAAAGGAGATATCATTTTACATTTTTTAGCTTTAACCTATTCATATCTATATTTAAAGTGAATTTCTTATAGATCCACTCTGATAAACTTTGCCTTGTACTTGGAGTGTTTAGATAATTAACATTTAATGTGAATATTGATAAAGTTAGTTTAAATTTGTATCTCTCCTTTTTTTCTCCCATCAGTTCTTTTTTTCCCCTCTTTTTCTGCCTTTTAAATTTTTTTTATTCCATTTTATCTACTTTCTAGTTTAATTAGCTGTGACTTTGTTGTTTTTGGAGTAGTTATAGAGTATTTATTACATAGCTTCATCTTATCACAGATTATTTTCAAGTATTATACATCTTCATATACAGTATGAGAATCTTATGATAGTATACTACCATTTTTCCTCTTCTGTTATTACCATACATTTGACCTTTACATGTTATAAATTCCATATATTATAGTTTTTATTTAGTTGATCAAATTTCTTTAAATAAATTTAAATAATGGCCAGCAGATGATGTGAAGGCTAAGGTGGCTAGATCACATATGGCCAACTTCACAGTTCAAGTCCTAGACCTGATGACTTGAAAATCACACCAGGCATATATGTGTGTGTGTGCCCAAAAATCCCAAGAGGAGATGGAGTAAAGGAATTGCAGTGTGGCCATCCCACCCCCTGCACCTACGAGGTAGTTTTCACCCCCCCCCACCCCACTCTCTTTCTCTGTCTCTGACGAGCACATACACCCTATAGCAACAACAACAACAACAAACCCTTTAGATATATATTTATCCATATAGGGACTATTTCTGGCATTCTCCATTACTTTGTGTCAATTCATATTTCCTTCCAGTATCATTTTCCTTCAGCCTAAAGGACTTCCTTTAATATTTCTTACACAGTTTGTTATTTTGTGGTAAATTCTTT
>NW_006159757.1:2513717-2521163 GCF_000334495.1 Tupaia belangeri chinensis | reverse complement strand
TTTAAAGTATAAATGTTATATATATATATATATATATGTGTGTGTGTGTGTATATATATATATAAAAATTTTTGGCTACAGAATTGTCAGTTGACTGGCTTATTTTTCTTTCTGTATTTCAAATATTCTGCTCCACTGTCTTCTCACTTGCATTGTTTCTAATGTCTTCTCACTTGCATTGTTTGTAATGTCATTCTTATCTTTCTCTATATATCGTCTTCTTTCTTCAGTCTGTTTTTAATAGTTTCTCTTTATTTGGGGACCAGCAGTTAGCGTAATGGCTATGTCGCTGAACTCCCATGTAGTCGACCACGGTTTGAGTCCCGGACCCGGTGACTTAAACTCATGTCTGGGCGTGTGTGCATGCATGCCCGAGGTCCCAAGAAGAGAATGGAGGAGAAGGGATTGTGGCATGGCCATCCCCTCTGGGGGGTGATTTCTCGCTTTCTGTCTCTCTGTCTGTCTGGCGAGCACATGTGCCCTATAGCAAAAACCTCTCCCCACCCCCCCCAAAAAATAGTTTCTCTTTATTTTTGGCTTTAAGTAATTTAATTATAATGTGTCTTTTTAAATATTTCTTATTTTTGGAGGTCATTGAGCTTTTTGGAGCTATAAATTATAGTTTTCACAAAATTTGGAAAATTTTCAACCTTTTTGACAGATATTTTTCTGTCCTCTTTCTCTCTCCTCTTCCTTAAAACTACAACTGCTTATATATTTGGCTGCCTGACATTGTCTTGCAGCTTACCAATGTGCTCTTTTTCTTCTCTTTTTTTTAAGTTCTTTTCTCTGTTTTCTTTTGAGATAGTTCATTAAGCTTTTCTTCTACAGTGCTTTAATCTGTTGTTAATCTCATCCAATGTCTTTTTCATCTCATATATTGTAATTTTTAATCTCTAGAAGTTAATTTGGGTCATTTTTAGATCAATTGGAACATACTAAATACAGGAATAATGATTGTTTTAAAATGCCTGTCTGCTAGTTCTAGCATCTATATTATTTCCCACTTTTAAGGTAAGGCCTTCCTGAGCCCTCTACCCAACAAGCTGTGAATTGTACATTTCCATAATCTGGTTGAAAGGAATAACACTGTTCTGAACCTAGAATCCTTTCAATTGGTTCTTTTCCTTGGCCTTTGGTAGCTTCTTCACTCACATGCATTGATTGATACTCTACTGAATACTCAAGAGGAACGCTCAGAGAGAGGTTCTGTGGCATTTTCTCTTCAGCTCTCTCATCTCTTGAACTCTTTCTTCCCTTGAGAATTTTAACAGTTGCCCTTCTCAGCTCCAAATTGTCAGCTTGGAGAGTCTACCAGATTCTGCTCCTGTTACGTTTTAGATAATTATTTGTCCCCTAAAGGCTCATGTTTTGGAATTTGATGCCTGGTGTAATAGCATTGAGAAGTAGTGAGACTTTTAAGAACTGAGGTAGTGAATGGTTCATGGAAGCATTACTCCAAAATGGATTAATGCATAGAAAACAACCATAGATACCAGAGACAGTGTGGGAGGAGTGTGGGATATGGCAGAGGGTGAGAGATAGAGAATCAAGGATGGGAAAAAAAAATAGCAAAATATACAGGAAACAAAAAATGGAAAATTATTTGTTGGCAATAACTCATATGTTGATAGGCTTGATTAAGCCAATATACAGTGTATTCTGGATGGAAAATCTCATTTTGTATGCTGTAATGATGTACAGTGAATGAATGTAAATAAATAAATTCAAATAATAAAAAATCAAAAAATAGAAAACAAACAAACCAAAAAAATGGATTAATGTTGTGTTAATGGTTAGTTCTATGAGAATGGGTTATTATGGAAGGAAGACGGCTGATCCTAGGTCTTTCTCTGTGTATGTGGCTGCCAGCATCTCTGCTTCTGTTAGCCATGCCGTGATACCACCCCAAGTCTTCGGACTTTATAGCCACCAGAAGTATGAGTCAAACAAACCTCTATTCTTTATAAATCACCCAGTCTCGGGTATTTCTGTAAGCAGTACAGTAGTAGATTAAGACAGCCTCCCCTCATCTCCTTGTGCTGTGACTTGGCAACTCTTTTAGGGCTGTAAGCCACTTGCAGGCTAAAAATTACCTATTTAGACCAGAAGCTGACATCTACTATTCTCAATTATGTTTCTTTACCATTGTGCTTTCCTCATAATGCCTTTCTATTGATTCACAGGAATCACAGTGCACATTATAGTGCAGGCACCTTCATTGATACCACATTGCCTAGTAAATGCAGTCCAGATACCTGGCCATGTTTGCCAGGTCCTCCATAAACCATTCTGTTTCTAATTCTCTTTACATCCTCATTTCCATTTCTTTAGATCTATTATCTGGAATTCCTGAACTTCTCTTTCTTTTTACAGCTCACTTGTCTCCCCCCCACCCCCCCAGAGGTTTTTGCTATAGGGCGTGTGCGCTCACCAGACAGAGAGAGACTGAGACAGAAAGTGAGAAATCACCCCTGCCCTCCCCCCCACCCCCGGGAGGGGATGGCCATACCACAATCCCTTCTCCTCCATTCTCCTCTCAGGATCCTGGCATGAGTTTTAAGCCACCGGGTCCAGGATGCGAACCGCGGTTGACTACATGGGAATCCAGCGACATAGCTATTACATTAACTTCTGGTCCCAACAGCTCACTTTTCTTCAGGACCTAACAGTTCCTTCAAAGTTTTCCTTCAAGGTGAAAATAATCTTCTCATTTCTCCAAACTCCTTATAGATGTATATGGACCTCTTTGTTCAACCTATCACTCACTACATGATAACTTTTCTATATACATGTCTTATCTTCTATCTATCAATTCCTCAAAGGCAAGATTCATATCTCATTTACGTACTCTTAAAAATATGAATTTTGTTTATATCCTCAATCCATTTTGAGTTGCTTTTTGTTCATGGTGAGAGTTAGAGGTCTAGTTTCTTTCTTCTGCAGGTGGATATCCGGTTCTCTCAGCACCATTTGCTGAAGAGATTTCCTTTTTTCCACTGGATTTTCTTGTACTCTTTGTCAAGGATTAATCAGCTGTATGTTTGAGGTTTATTTGGGGGTTCTCAATTCTGTTCCATTGGTTCATCTGTCTGTTTTTTTGTGTGTCAATATCATGATGTTTTAATTATCACAGATATGTAATATGTTTTGAGATCAGGAAGCGAGATGCCTCCTACTTTATTCCCCTTGCCCAGTATTGCTTGGTGATACAGGGTGTTTTATGATTCCAGATAAATTTTATTATTTTGGGTTTTCTTTCCACTTCTGTGAGGAATAGCTCTGGTAGTTTGATTGGAATTGCATTGAATTTATAAATTAATTTGGGTAGGATTGACATCTTGATTATATTAATTCTTCTAAGCCAGGAACATGGGACATTTTTCTACTTCTTTATATCATTTTTAAATTTTTTAAAACCATTTCATAGTTTTCCTTATAGAGGTCTTTGACATCTTTGGTCAGGTTTATTCCTATACAGAGTAATGCCACTCTTAATTATTTACCCAAAGGATAGGAAAACCCTCAGTCAGAAAAACACTTGTACATCCATGTTTATTGCAGCATTATTTACAACTACTAGGACACAGAACCAACCCAAATGTCCAGAAACAGACAAGTGGATTGAAAAATGTGGCATATGCATTTTATGGAATACTACTCAGCCATAAAAAAAAAGTGAGACCCTGATATTTGATACAAAGTGGACTAATATGGATGACTTAATGCTAAGTAAAACAAGGCAGACAATGAAAGACAGACTTTATATTTTCCCACTCAATATATACTGATGGTCTGCAATCAGTATATATTCTATATTAGTATGGCAAAAATATAAAAGTTTGGAAAGTATAGTAGCAGGAAAGGCAACTGTAGGTACTAAAGATAATAAGGGTGGGGTCAGAGGGGAGTGAGTAATTGCAGAGAAGGGAAGGGAACAGGAGGAAAACAGTAAATTGAATTGACACAAAAATGAGAAGTTACTTGCTGATGATGATATATATGATAATGTATTTGTCTTACTGATATGCACTGTATTTGTGCTGGGAAATGCCATGTTATACACTGTAAAGATGTATAGTGATTAAATATAAATAATAAAAGGAATATGAAATGTGTATATACCATGCTCTTAGAAATATAAAATGTGTTTATAATAGACAATCCAAACATAACCAGTCAACACATTTATTGAGAAGTTTAGGAATGAAACTGAATAGGTATTGATATAAATTCAACCCAATGATAAAGGATGTTCCAGATTAACAGTAGCTGAGGCAACTCAGTTGTCTCCAGGATATTTTGATCTTACTCCTAACTTAGCTAGATATATCTCTTCTTTCTTTTCTCTGTCTCAGTTTGCAAACAAGAGTTGCCCTTTTCTCTTTTAAAGAATGAATTCTAAAGGCAGAAATTTTCATTTAGCGATCTTTGTATTCCCACAACCCAGTCCTGCACCTGGCTCAAAAAAATGGCTGTTTAATCACAGCAATAACTTTCAATGGGAGGTATTCTCAAAAGAATTTTCTTTAAAAATCCACAAAGCAGGCTGTTCCATGGGAGTGTGCTAAGCATAACTTTTGTCTTCCAAATTTTGTCTGAAATACTGAAAGCATTCCAGAAAGGATAACAGAACTTAAGTTCTGATATCAAATCACTGGGTTTTCTATCTCTTTTTTTAAAAATTCATGGAAATGATTCAACAATTATACGAGGTCCATGGGGGTGCCTAGAATAGTCAAATTCAAAAAGGCAGAAAGTAGAATGGTAGTTCCCAATGCCTGGAGAAGGAGGCAACGGGCAGTTATGGTTTAATGGGTCTGACGGTTCAGTTTTGCAAGATGTAGGAGCTCTGGAGATGTGTGGGGTATGACAGTTGCACAATAAAGTCAGTATACTTAATGCTTCTGGTTTAGACCCCCAAATTATGGTTAAAGTGGTACATTTTTAATATACGTGTATATACTTTACTACAATAACATAAAAATAAATAAATATATTGACGTCTGGCTATGTTTATGGGGCAATTGTAGATTTACATTTCAGTTCCCTGATAGTAGACAAGCTGCTTATTCTGGCTGCATGTTTTTCCTCATCTGTTAAGTGGGGCCTGATATACTGGCAAGTACCCCATTCAGTGACCGTAACATAGTGGTGCTCTTAAATGTTGAACTCATTCTTTCCCCTTTCAGCTGCATAGTGAAGATCTTACTCTGACAGTTCTTTCCAAGTGTGGGCTTGGAGAATGAAGGAGCCAGAGATGGTGGCTTGAGATTGGGCAGTAGCTATACTTAGTTTATCTTCATTAGTTGAAGTAAATGTCTCTGTCTTCATGTTTATGAGAAGACGTATCATACCACAAGAACCTCAAGACTGAGGTTTTGGGAGTTGCCCCATGCAGGAGATTCTGAGCTGTCTGTTGGTGTTGCAGTGGGGAAGAAACCTCTGGTCCAGAATATATCATGGAGCATTAGCTGCCAACCTGTTGGTCTCAGGAAAGTGACCTGCCAGGAGGCACAGAATGATGACAGCGCCTTGAAATTTGAAGTCATTGAGTGACTGGGGGAAATTAAAGCTCAGGGTAGCCCTCTGCTTACCCTTGTATTTCCTTTAAGTGTATATTCCCAGAATATATACTCCCTACCTTCCCTGCCTTGCCAAAGATCAGAGTTTTTCCAAATCACCAGACTTGTCTTCTTTTGAAAGTAAAAGAATATTGGGACCAGCAGATGGCATAATGGCTATGTCACTGAACTCCCATGTAGTTGACCACAGTTCGAGTCCTGGACTTGGTGGCTTAAACTCACACCAGGTGTGTGTGCATGAGTGCCCAAGATCCAAGAGGAGAATGGAGGAGAAGGGATTGCGGTGTGACCATACCCCCTGGGGGGTGATTTCTCGCTTTCTGTCTCTCTGTCTCTCTGGCGAGTGCACGTACCCTATAGCAAAAACCTCTCAAAAAAAAAAATCACAAATAAAAGCCAGAAAAGAACATGTAACATACAAATGCTGTTTCTCTGATTTGTATTCTTCTCCTCCTTGTCATCAGTGCAGTCTCTGTCCCTATTGCAATTCTACTTCTTTGAAACTTTGACTACCTGAGGAATTTTCCTAGGGCAGTATCAAGGCAGTGTCATATTATGGGTTATTGCTGTTTGCTCAGAAGAGCCAATTAGTAGTGAAGGATTGTCACCTGCTCTTTTCTGGCATCCAGAGCATCCCCATCAGTTGTAAGGAGGCAGCTGTCCCACATGTGCAGCCATGTGGACCCTCGGGCAGGAATCTTGTCAAGCTCACACTCACTGAGTACACTGCTTGTGTTTAGTCACGGGTGAGAGGGGACTCTTCCAGCCAATCCCTAATGCTCCAATGACAGGCACTGAGGAATCACTGCCTTCTAAATTAGTATCCTGCTTTGTCCCAGCAGGGTTGGAAGTTAGAGAAAACAATGTCGTTAGAAGCACCCACTAGCTACTCCCTTTATTCTAGTAGTACAACAAGGCACCAACTGTTTCTGAGTCCCAGGAAGCCATTTTTCACATGCTGAGTAGCCTGGAAGCAAAAATGTGCCACCACATTTTTGTGGGGCCCTGCTACCATGCAGTGTCAGTCACTAATACCAATGGACTATACTCCCTGAGAGCTAGGTTTCCATGGGAGTCAGACACCCCATTTACCCACCACCGCCATGACAGCTGCCCCCGTGATGGTCTGTCACAATCATAATAAGAAAGTCAGGGACAGGGCCAGCAGGTGGTATGGTTGTTAAGGATGCTGTACTCCCACATGGCCAACGATGGTTCGAGTCCTGGACCTAGTGGCTTGCTTTCTTACTTCTCTCTCTCTCTCTCTCTCTCTCTCTCTCCCCCCCTCTCCCTCCCTCCCTCTCTCTCTCTCCCTCTTCGTCTTCCTCTCCCCCCCAGTCAAATTAAAATAAATAAATAAAGTTAAATTAAAAAAATAAAAAAACAAGAAAGAAGAAAGTCAAGGACTTCATGCAGACAGTAGAGGTCAGTTACCCATCCTTCAGATCCGTTTTCACAGGACTGATAAGAGATTCAGATGAGATGCCATGATTTACAGCCCTGTTTCTACATTAGAGTTACCTAGCGAAAATGAAAGCAAAAATACCAGTGCCCCAACTTTGCTCTCATGAGTTCAGACTTAGTTCTCTGCAAAAGGGCCCAGGCAACATCTAAAGATTTTTCTAGTGATTCTAACCTGCAGTCAGAATTGAGAGGACCAAGGTAGACAAGGCAATATGCTTTGATAAATGTAGCATGGCATTACTGTCATTATATTCCCACTCATTTCTGGGATGTCTAAGAGCTTTAGCCCTAACCTGACTAATATAAAGATTGTATTCATTCATGACTCTTTTTTTTTTTTTTTTTTTTTTAACTTTTTTTCCACCAACCCCCCCCGGTCATTTTTAGAAAAAATTAC
>NW_006159757.1:2476059-2513699 GCF_000334495.1 Tupaia belangeri chinensis | reverse complement strand
ACTCTTTTTTTTTTTTTTTTTTTTAACATTGTTTCCAACAACCCTCCCAGGTCATCTTTAGGAAGAATTAGCAGCCATGTTCACAGCCCTGAGCACAAATGTAGCCTCTCATCGGACTTCTTATGACTTATCTGTAAAATATAATAGTCTTTCCCTTGGAGAACGTGGTTTTCTTGTGGGCTGAGAGGTTTTCTTGTGGGCTGAGAAGCCAGGCCTAGCCTGTCCTAGATTATAATTGCTTCCCGGTTGGAAAACCCTTAGGGGCTCCTTCAGCTAGGCAGACAGGTGCCAAATACAAGGCGAAGGAAAGAATGGTTTTGATGGATAAGGTAGTTCATTTCAGTCTCAAAAATCTTACAACCGAGGGTCTGTAGGAAATCACAGGTTTATATGAATGTACAGAGAACTCAGAAGTTTCACAGTGACAAGATAAGTGCATTAATTATATTTAAATGAGTACAGAAGAAAATTTCACCACAAACTACATTAACTAAAGAAGGCTCTCTCCAGTGGGATGAAAGTGAGTGAGCGTGAGAGCTGTGGGCCTGTTCTGCCAGCCCTCTCTGGGGCTGGTGCGGTCTTCAGCCAGGCCTCCCTGTTTGTTACACCCAATGGAGGATGTGTTGGGGCAGAGGGTGAGGAGAAGAAATGAATCAAACCTACCCATGGTGGGTTTTTAGCCGAAGAAATAACCATTTTTGAGGGTTCAGTATATTAAAGTTTTTTGCTACAAGGAAGTAACAATGTAAGTGTACAAAAAAGAATATGATCTTTTAAAACACTGCTTGATTTTATGCATATTATGTCATTTTATTAATGGAAAAGCATTTCCAAGAAATTCTCAAAATATGCCTCTGTGGTGCTTCACATTTATAGATCTACAAAATATTCTCAGGGTAATCCTGGTAAAGAGGCAGAGGAGGCTCAATCATCCTCATTCTGTGAGTGGGAAAACTGAGATTTACACAGATTAGTCTTCACATAGCTAAAATTTGGTAGTTAAGAGACTAGACACATAAAAAGCTCTCATTTTGATGTTTTGTGTTTTATCATTTTTCATAGCTTTTTATGTCAAGCTTTTAACAATGAAGATTTTAAATTTAGTTTTCATTTCAAAATTAAAAATAAGAAAAATCTTGAAATGAAAAAATTGGCCTTTGCCGAGTCACCCCAAAACACCTATACCTTTGCCTTCATCTGGCCCTCTGGAATCAGTAAATCCTTTTTTCTGCACATGTCTTGCAACATTCAAGGTCCAAATGCTGATCACTGAAGTGCAGGAGGAAAAATAAAGTTAACTACATTAATAGCCTGTATCTTTCATATATACTGTTCCTAACCACCCTTTTGTTACTCTTAGCAAAGATCAGTGACATATTCATATTATGCTGTTTTTATGATGAATATAATGGTAAAGTTGAATAGAAATGCCGAGAGTTAGAGGGCAGCACCTAGGTCTGGAAGAAAGCTGACTTCGGTTGCAAACACCATGAAAGTTCACCTCGATTCATATCTGCCGTCTGTTTCACAGAAAACGGTAATCCCTTATGTTTTTCAGTACCGTCTGGACTACAAAAGTACTGATGGGTTTTTGTGGGACAAGCCATCATCTCAGGAAGGAATGGAGGTGGGCTTCCATCTCAGTGGCCTCTACTCTGAATCACAATTTTCAATGGGCCACTGTAGTCATCCTGTGGCACCAGTTCCATCTCTGAATAATGGGGACAATAATGCCTTTCCCTGCATAGTTTAGAAGGAGCTTTTGAAGTACTCTTTTGGAAGCTGTAGAAAGCTATCAAATCTAGTTTCAGTGCTCAGCTCTGAACTTCCACTCACCTCCTGTCACACCCCTAGGTGTGATAACATTTCTCATGGTGTGACAACAGAGTAATGTCACACTTGACGCTTTTTCTGTCCTTTTCTTAGGTGTCCCCATAGTGCCTTCTGAGCTTGTTAGCTGCTGTTTTGCTCACTTTTCTGTGCCAGAAATAACAAGAGCATGGCAGGTACCAAAAGGAGATCTGATGCACACAGTAGGTCATTCCAAAAGGAAAGGAGTGAAAAGTGACCGTCCCTGACTTGTACATCTGGGCTTTTGCTATCATGCAGTCCTTGAAGTTGTGCTTAGGTACCATTTCTTTTTATTCCTTACTGGCCCTCGGTCACTGGACATGAACCTGCCACATCCGTCCGGGCCAGCAGCAATGCTTGTGGAAAATGTAGTGCTGCTGAAGGAAGCAGGGCAAGGAGATGAATAGCATTTCAAGTCTTGGCTGCCATCTGATTGGAATTAGGACAGAAATTAATTTACCACTCCTTAGGCACTATAAACCAACCCTTTAGAACGTCTGCTAAAGAAGGAGAAAAAGGAGTCACAGTCACCAAGAGTCTGCAGCCAGTTCCCACCTGGTAACATTTTATATGAACCGGCACTGGTATGCTGTATATCATTTATCTTCTGATTCCTTGTTCCACATTGCCTCCCACTTGAGGCCAAGCACATTACAGCTGTGCTAAAGAGTGGGTGGAAAAATAGCCTTATTATTAACCCAAGTTGAAAACATAATGACTTTTTGAATGTCTTCATTCACAGATGCAGTTACACAAAGTATTAATACTCTTTCTTGAACATGACAGAACAGAGTCTTCATTTAAACTTCCTTTGTCCACATCCTTGGTGAAAGAGCACCTCATGGGAAAAATTAGCCCCTTGAGAATTGCTTTATGCTTTACATTTGCATATAGTTTGAATTCATAATTGGGCTATTTTTATTGGCTAGCAGCTGTATTATCATATAAATCCATGAATATGTAATTTAGAGTCATTTAGACCAATCATCCCTAAGTAACCCTGGATGTGAGCAGCATCAGCCACTTTTTAGAGGAAGAAAATGAAGACAAGGCAGTAACTTGCTGAAAGATACTTGACTTCTGTATGGTGGATCTGGGTTTTTAAACTAGGGAGTTTGCACGCCCTGTTAGATAAAAACTTCTATTTGTACAGGATCCATTTAGTAACAGGGCATTTTCACATGGTTCTCTAAAGTTTATTTCTTGCTTGAGAGAGTCAAAGAGAGAGGCATCCCCAGCAGGGTCCTCATGACCCATTCCCATTGCCAGCCAGTCCAGATCACAGACATGTGCCTGGCATGTTCAGGGATGTCCTGGGACTTGAACACAGGACCTTGCCCATGTGAGACCAACTGTATTATTCTTGCAGCACCATGGCGGGGGGGGGTTTCTCTCATTTATTTTCAAGGTGGGAATTAGCATCTTCATTTACACTAAAAAGGAATCTGTGGTTGAAGGAAGTCAGTGACTTTGCCGACATCTGTGGGCACCATCTCTGCCTCTGGCCTGTGTCCCTTATGTTATGCTGGGGTCAGGGCTGTGGAATCAAGGGCCCTTTCCTTGTAACGTACAACACTTCCTTTTCTCTCACCTGTGTAAAAAAGATTTTATGGCTTAAGTAGCATCCATCTTCATCTCATGTTTCAGTTCCCATAAAATAAATACTAAGGTAGCAAATGGTCCCCTATCAAATGTCACAGGGTAAAAAGAAAACAAGGTATTTTCTGTACTTTCCAGAACATAGTTTAGTGTCTGGGTTGCCTGATACCTCTAGTCAAAGCAGTGGCATGTATTAGCCATCTCTCAGTGAGCCACTTTTCTGCTAAACAATACACAGTGGAAATAAAACAGTATTCTCTGTGCTTCGCTTGGTGCACTGCATCCACTCCCACTGCTATTTGACTTGCACAATTAATGGCAACAGGAGGAAAGGGAGCAACTCTTATCTTTATTCCCAAATGGGCATCTGATATTTGGATACATGTAGACAAAACCTGTTCCATTTCCTGCATGTTTAGCATATTGGCATGTATTTACAGCTAATTGTAATTCATTTTTTATAAGGACTCTTCTATATCTTATTAATGCTAAGCATTTCATTAAGGAAATTTCCTTATGTTTTGTTTGGTACTACTTTCTTAAACATGTATTTTTGCGGCAGCTTCAAGGCTGTTGTAAAATACTACACTTTTTAGTACAGAAGTTGCCTTCAAAGTTACTAACTATATCACTTGGTAGCCAGACCCCCTATAATATTGTCAGCCTTCACCAGGGATTTATTGCTTTAAACTGGAATCAGCTGATATGTGGTTCCACAGTTTTTAACTCTGCAGGGTTAATCTGGAACCTGATGCTACGCATGAAATAGTTGTTTTATCTGCCGTTCTAAGACTGATGAAATGTGTAAAAGATGGCTACGTAATCAGTCCATTATCTCCTGGTGTTCCAGTTTATTCTGTCCTTGTGGCAGTGTACGATCTCAAACATACTTATTCTGCTGTAGTTAACATGGGAACTAAAGGCGACAACTGATAAAAACTACATTCAGCAAGCCCTTTCCCACATTGGATAGTTCTACTTGTTATGTTCTTAGAGGAAAAACATGGGTTGTGACGGTCAGACCTCCGAGGAGCCTGGAGGCTTAGGGCAGGACCTAGGAGAAAGAATACTTAATCTATTGCAGTGTTTTTTTCTACCTTTGATCTTTTGTTTTAAGATAAATTTGATTAGACTAGACTTTCATTCACTCGCCCAGACATAGGTAGGCCCCTTGGAAATAAGGATGCTGATGCTTAGATTTTTTTTCTTCTTCTGTTCTGAAAGCAATAAAAAGATATTCACAGTTTAAAAATGTGGATTAAAAATAGAGAGACCAGTATCCATTTTTTAACATTCTCCTTTCATAGCTAGCAATTGAAGGAGACCCAAGAGGGAGAGGTCATAGGGTCTGCTTCAGACCTTGCATTTTCTACAAAGTTCATCTAAAGGAAAGCACCATAGATTTTTTTTTCCCATACACTATGTAGCCTCAAGAGGTAATTATTCCTGTTTACAAAGATGTTAGCAGTAATCCATAGACTGTTATCGATGTTTCAAGAAAGGCCCAAGACTCAAAATCTTTTGTATAAAGGTCTTTCAATTAGATTACATAACTTGTCTTTGAACTACAAGTGGAACATGAGTTTTTCATTTAATAGGAGGAAAAAATATGTAATGAATTGTGTTTCAGGGCAGTTTTCATCTTGGGGACTGGGAATGTTTACCTATAAGGTAACCAGGGATACATTATGAACAGGAGTACACCGAAACCCAGAGTAGGATGATGTGCAGTGATGTAACTAATTTTTTTATAAGTGAGATATTCTTAAGGAAGAAATGAATAATTTTATTAGACCTCAAGAATATGACCTCTGGCAACAACATTTGTAACTGGGGACTGATAAGCCACTTGATTAAGAAGATAGTATAGGATATAGTCTGCTTGTTTCTGTGATGTTTTCTTCTTCTCCCTGATTGAGTTGCTAGTGGTCTCTTGGCTCCGCCTTCTTTCTTGAATAATGACTAATGTCTCCCAGATAGACTTTCAGCCTTCCAGCCTAACACTGCTGTCATTACTTGAGGGTGGGCAATTCTTGCTATTATCACCTGATCAGAAGTACCTGAAGTCACCCTGAAGCTGTGTTATATCATTTGCTATCTAGAGTTTGGATTAGACACATCTGGCCTGGAAAGGGGGCTGAAGAGAGCTTGCCTCCACCACCACCTCCATCCCTTTCTGAGTATGTCTTCTCTTTAAAAAAAATCTGGGTAATTACATGGAGTCTATTTCTAGTCACAGTTAAGAGCAGGCCTTCCAGTCTCAGCTTGTCTCTTATAAGGAAACAGCCATCAATATTTTAAAAGCTGCTGACAGGCTAGAAGTTAGCTTGATGGCTGGAAATTTAGAATTTTGTTTTTTGTTTTTTGTTTTTTGGTTTTTTTTACTCTCTACAAAATCTATTTATTGCTTCTCTAAAATAGCAGTACTGAGGGAAGGCTTAGCATAGACCAAGGGATCTGATGAAGACTAATGAGATAAAGACAGAGTCTTTAAGCTTCAGATAACCTAGAAGTGTCCTAATTGGATGGCCTGGATTTCTCACCTGGGAGCTTTCCAGAGCAGCCAGCACCCAGATATGCCCCTGCATCGATGTCACAAAACTGGGTCGTGGCTGTATGCTCCAGAGAAAGGATTTTAGCACAGATCTTCTGGGGCAGATTTTGACAGCCCTTCTGGATTTCTAGTTCTGGTTGAGAATGAATGACGTTAAAATTCACTCCAACTTTTTAGTTATCATCTGAATGGCAAGGGAAGAGAGTTGAGGGAATATATTAGTTCTTTGGATCCATTAGAGAAGTTACAGTTTTCAAGAATAAATTAGGCTGTATGATTTCTATTCTGCCTACACATTTTTCAAGGATTGTATTCATATTTATATGTAGATTTATCTCTTATAGTCAACCTTACCTTTATAGCTCCTTTCAAACTTTTAATTTTTCTTTGTTCCTATATCACAATGCTAAAGATTAATAGCATCTTTTTATTTTTTTCGGAGGTTTTTGCTATGGGGTGCATGCGCTTGCCAGAAAGAGAGAGACAGAGAGACAGAAAGCGAGAAGTCACCCCCTGAGGGGGGATTGCCACGCCTCAATTCCTTTTCCTCCATTCTTCTCTCAGAATCTTGGGCATGCACACACACACACACACACACGTGCCCAGTGTGAGTTTAAGCCACCAGGTCCAGGACTTGAACTGTGGTCAACTACATGGGAGTTCAGCGACATAGCCATTACACCAATTGCTGGTCCCAATATCATCTTCTTATAACACGACTACTTTGCATCCCTTGTACTGTTTATATTTACCTGAAAACCCAAACAAGGATGATAAAGAAGAGAGATTAATATATTAAATTTATTTTGTACCAGCTCTCATAATTTTCATACACTATAACATGATGTTTATGATACTCTGTTGTATATAGACATGCTCTTTTTTGTTATTATTCATGATTGTGTGTGTGTGTGTGTGTGTGTACATGAGAGGGAATGGCTAGGAGAGCACCCTTCATAGGAATTGACCACATTGAGATCCCCTTCTGGTCTTCCAGCTCAGCAGGATCCTGGGCACGTGCACCCGGTATGTTTGCAGGCTGACTGGATCAAGGATTTGAACTGTAGTCAGCATGTGGCTTCCACATCCATAATCTGGTATCCTAGTCACAGAGGCTACAGCAACCAACATGTGCTTTTCTTATGAATACTTTGGAGGAACCTTAAACAATTGCAGAGCTATCCTCAAACACTGCCTGCTAGCTCATAACATGCCTAGGAAAATGGTACAGGATACTGCCTCTTCCCTGTGCCAAGCTGGCCAAAGCCCCCCGAGCGGTCTCAGACTTCTGTACCCTCTGCAGAGACCTGTCTATCTGGATTCCAGAGTCATTTGAAACTGCTTGTAGGCTAGAGAAGCCATAGGGGAGTGGATTGGAGGTAATCCTGACCGTTGGATCAGTGTTTTTAAAAGTGCTAATGAAAGGGAGAAAAGGTTGAAGAATTTTTGCGTTTGTGGGCTAAATTGCACCATACAAGTTCTTTCCCCTGTGAGCAGATGAAACTTAAGAATTATTTATTAATGATGATGAAATGTTAGGTAGGACTACCAGGAAGTATTAATATATTTTGCCCTTAATCTGGTCCATTTTACCATGTAATTTGTTCAGAAAGTGTTTATAAACAAGAAACTGCCAGTCCAGGTTTAATTGTATGATTCTCTCTAACTGTCTCACTTTCCTAAAGCCATTCACCAATTCCTCATTTTCTGGAAACGAATTCTAGGACAGACTCATTTTGATACTTCTGGTATGTTTTCAATATAGTCAGTTTGGTTAGTCCCCTGAAATGTGAAGGTATGAGGCAGAAACAGCATTGACATTGTTTTCATTGTTTTAGGTATATACCTGTTTTTGTCTTTTTTAACCACTGGGTATTGTATTAATTAAGATAGGATAAACTAACAAATAGACCCCAAAACGCATTAGGACTTAAAACAGAAATTTATTTCTTGCCTACTTTGAGAATCCCTTCTTGGTTGGTATAGAGCTTTCCTCCACATGATGATTCAGGGATCCAGGCTTCTTCATCTATGGTCTGACATTTCCCAAGCCCCTTCTTCTTTTTTTCCATCTG
Source organism: Tupaia belangeri chinensis (assembly GCF_000334495.1). Lineage (NCBI taxonomy): Eukaryota > Metazoa > Chordata > Mammalia > Scandentia > Tupaiidae > Tupaia > Tupaia belangeri. The sequence goes on along the minus strand of NW_006159757.1, from coordinate 2,505,620 downwards.
TATCCATCCAAAAGAAAAGGGAAGAGAGTATAGAGGACTCATAATATTTAACCATATAGTAAAATCCCTATCTTCAAAGCAAATGTCACTTCCACGCTCATTTCCTTAGACTGTGTATAGTCATATGACAAGGGACTAGCTAATGTGGTTTACCTTGTGCTCTGCTACAGTCTTGGCACTTTGGTTGGGGAGAATAGATTTCAGTGCACAGTGGCTGATAGTCTCTGCTAAAGCTGTCCTTTGTTGTTTCCCAGACTTCCTGGAGGATAAGAATTTCAGGAAGCACTGTTATTGGCCTTTTTCCTGAAGATCCTGAACTATGGATCTGTCTTGGTTCCAAGAATCTATGTTTTCATGAATACTCTAGATTATTATTTTCAGGAAAGTTTAAGAAATACCGTTTTAAGAGGTAATTAGTTTGTAGAAGAATATTCTGTGTTTATTGCAGTCTTCTGCTAAGAATTGTAAGAAATTCTAGCAGACTAAATGGTTGAAACCTAATTCCTGGCACCCTAGTTTTACTTAACTTTAGTCTTACAATTTGGCTACAGGCCTCATTGTGTAGACAAGATTATACTGTGGCTCTGCTATGTGACACTAACACATCTGATCTGAATTTTTCTTGGATTAACTAATTGTTTCATTTTGTTGACCAAGTTTAACAATCATTTTTGACATAGGATTTTATGGTTTATATCAAATACCTGAATATATTACTTTATATGACAGCTCTTCAACGTATAGGTCTGTGCATAAGATTGACTAGTAGTGAAATCTTAGGATTTTCCACCATTCTGGTCATAAGGTTGAATCCTTTAGGAACCTATAATCACGGAATTTAAAAACCTAAGTATACTGGGACCAGCAGTTAGCGTAATGGCTATGTCGCTGGACTCCCATGTAGTCAGCTGCGGTTTGCATCCCGGACCCGGTGGCTTAAAACTCACGCCGGGCACGTGTGCGTGCGTGCCCAAGATCCCGAGAGGAGAACGGAGGAGAAGGGATTGCGGCATGGCCATCCCCCCTGGGGGGTGATTTCTCACTTTCTGTCTCTCTGTCTCTCTCTGTCTGTCTGGCGAGTGCATGCGCCCTATAGCAAAAAAAAAAAAAAAAAAACCTCTCCAAAAAAAAAAGACCTAAGTATACTATGCTTTGGGTTGAATTATTTGTCAGTCATCAAAAAAATTAAGACAGGAAGCTTGTCTACCCAGCCTTCCCTATTGGCCAGAGAAATAACAGTCTGGAGAATGTATCTGGTAAGCTTTTCACAGTGAATATGAATCCTACTCTGTTTTTTCCTTGCTACCCATCAGTCATATGGACCATGTCCTTTTCAGCAAATTGTAATGTGGTCAGGGAATTCACACCAACTTTAATATTAGCCTAAGACAGTTACATTCAGGAAGCTGTCTGCCTCACTAACATCAAAAGTATCTCAGGACCTTATTGGAAAGATATTTAGAAGTATCTTCTGTTTTGGATTGCTTGAGCTATTGATCTTCCTGTTATAAAACATAATTTAAAACTAACTGTGAGACTCTTGGTGGTGGGAGAAAATCTCTTTTAACTACCAAGAAGTATTATTATCCTTTGTTATCTGCACAATTAGGAAGTAATAGAGTACAGCAGAGACTCTGCCACATAAACGATCTTTGTTGCCTAGAGCTTTTTAGCTCGTTGCAGAGTGTTTTATAACATGCCTTCCTTCCCCATCTTCATAATTGCGTGTGTGTGTGTGTGTGTACATGCACAATCATTTGCAGTCCAATGGCCTTTAGTCCAAAGGGCTAAAAGACTGAGAATCCATCTTCATCTAGTCATCTATGAAGAAACAGGAGCCTGTGGGATATTTCTTTCCTCTTTTTTTGTAAAGGTTTAATAGAAGAATCAGTGTCATTGGCAGTGATTGAGAAAAATGAAAGTTTTTAGATCAAATACTACAGTGTGTATGCTGTTCTGCCTAGAATGAAACCTAGTGGCTGCTCATCAGTATGTGGCATGCAGAATTTTCTGTAGTCCTGAAATCAAGGACATAGTTCATTTTCACTTCAGTGGTTTTCTAGAGAGAGATTCTATGGCAAAGACGACAAATCTTCTTTCTACCTGTAACTGAATGAGCAATTTACTGTGCAGCCAAAATTCAAGAACATCAAGTCAGTGACTGCATATTGTATTTTTCTTGTATCCATAATCAGATATACTTAATTTTCTGAAAAATTAAAAGCCATGTTCAATATCTATCTGATTAGAGATTTAGAACAATAGAGAAGTGGCACAGACTTGGGCAAGATTAAGTCTACCTAACTGGATTTGGCACCAGGCTTTGTCAGTGAACAAAGTTGACTCTCCATCAAGATATCACCTCTTACTGGGAAGAAGCACTTAAACTAGATTGCCAATATCCCTTTATATTCTTGAGTCCAGCATTTAGGGTTGATCATAGTTAATCAGAACCAGCCCTTGTTTGTCACTTCTCCCTTCAGGCACTTATCCTCTTTCATGACACTGTCTCATGCCCTGGTACCTATACTCTCACTGTCTAAACTCTTTTATAATTTTTCAATTTGACTAGAGAGAGACAGAAAGAGAGAGTGAGAAAGCAAGCCACCAGTCTGGGATTTGAACCTGTGGGAGCTCAGTATCGTAACCAACATACTACCTGCCAGCCCCAACTCTGGCATGATTTTCAAACCTCTGGGTCCAGAACGTGAACTGCGGTTGGCCACGTGGAAATCCAGCGTCATAACCACTATGCCACCTGCTGGCCCACTGTCACTGTATAAACTGCTATCAAAAACCATGGTCATAGATTTATTTATACCACAGCATAAATCATTGAGAAATCTAATTATGGTGTTGCTTTTTCCAAGAAATTTTTATTTTGCTATGAACTTAAGCTTCAAACTAAAATGATGAAGAGGCAAGGAGAAGGGTATATGTAGGATTTGCCTGCAACTGCCTTGATTTTTATTCATTACCCCAGAATCATTATCAACATTATCCCTTTTGCCTTCATATGAGTCTTCAATTGGATGATAAATTGATTGGTCTAGAGGAAAGCTTCATGATGCCCCAGAAGTTATATAGTAGAAGGAAAAAAAAAAAGAAACACCACCTTTTCTTTGGTGTTTTCTGTGTGCCACACTCTGGGCTTTGTACTATGTATACATTATCTTACTAAGTGAATAGAACAGAATTTATTCTACCTAACCATTAAACCAGACCTAGCTTAGGTCAGAAATTGATAAACTATGCTAGAGTCATAGAGTCATTTCTTGGGAAATGAACTGAACAGGGTTGCATGGGCTTTTTTTTTTTTTTCTTTTTTAATCATTAGTTATCCAAATCAAAAAGGCTCATGAAACATGAAATGCAAAAACAAAACAAAACAAAAACCAAGAACCATATAGGGAGAACAGATGAGAAAACTCCCTGAAGAGAGCCAGTCACTAAGTAGTTAATAGGAACCTCCATGCCTAGCACCATGCCATACCCTGTAGAGGGACCAAGGAAACCCAAGACACACTGCTGCCCCCAAAGAGCTATGGTTATTGTGCAGGTGACATTAGAAAAAAAGCAACAGGATCACAATGAGATGCAGTCATTTACCAAGTGTGTGACCTTTTCCTACATCTTAGCCTGTGGTCAGAGGAGCTCTCAAAATGAAACCTGAGCTCCTAGGAACGCCTTTGTTCAAGGGGTGCCCAACACATAGGGTGGTTGATGCCTCAGTTTCCTACCTGACATTTTCCTCTCCTCCTTTCTTGATATAAGGCATTCAGAATGCCATGTCTTCATGTGAAGCTCAGTTTTGCTGCTTTCTTCTTCTGTTGTTGCAAAGATAAAGGGAAGTAACAGCTCTGTGGTCAGACTCCTTTTACAGCAAGGAAACTGGGGCAGGCTCATTAGACATCAACAAGTTTTATTTCATATCACTAACTGGGGAAATTTTTGCACCTTGGGGCATACCATAGAATGTACAGTGGGGAAAATTTTGTTGTACCCTGAATAGGGAGATCAAAATGATTCCATTAAAATAGATTGACTCTCCAGAGGCTATGTAAATGGATGTTCAGAGTGTTCAATGGGTGAACCTGACTAGTTTCAAGTAATTATTTCAGAAACCAAGGTGGCAAAATCAATTCTAAGCCATATTAAAGGGCTCATGGTCATCGCATACAGAAGAGGCTCCTAGCCCACCCGTCCATCCAGCACCCAGCTGGTTCAGCATGTGGCAGGCATGTCCTTGCTGCATTTTGTATGTGTTTCTCAGGCATGCATAGGGTCTGCTTGGACTCAGGGCTTTATGGCAAAACATTATTAACTTAAGGTGAACAGTAACCTGTAACATTTATCAAGCACTTTTATGTGTATGCTGGGAGTTATGTTATGTATTTGCATAAATTGTCTTATTTCACATAATAACTCTGATATAACAGTTGTTACTAAGTGGCCCATATTATAAGTAAGCAACAGGAGCTTAGAGAGATGAAGTCATTTGTCAAACAACCAGTTAGTTGTAACTGCTAATTAAGAATGGCTATCCCTCACTCACTGCAAAGGTTATGGATGAAGCAGGAGAGACATATCCAGTAGCATTTTGAGACCCATCACAGTCTATGCCTTGAGAACTCAGGGACCAAGGATGCTTGCCTTTTATATCACTAAAACTTCAACTTATACTTGGCTCCAGAAGGGCATTTCTTACATGATTTTCACTGTTTCAAGCAGAAACATAGAAATGGCTCCCTCCCTGTTCTATATACGTATGAAATGTGGCTTAGTTATTGTGGAGTGTGGTAGAGGCATTATACTGGCCAGGAATATTAGTGCACTAGACCCATAATCCACATGAAAAGGTCTAATTATGAATCTGTAGCCTAACATATGGTTTCTCTAGCCAAAGGTTGGCCTCGCCATTTCACTTTGACTGTAAAGAACCAGAGTGAGGACGTAGATAAGGAATTATTGTTCCCTTTAAAAAAAAAAAAAAAAAACTTTGTTCTATCCTTCATTGCAAATGCACCTTTTGAGAGTTCAGATCCATCTCTGGTTGCAAATGCACCTTTTGAGAGTTCAGATCCACTTAGAACAAATCAATAAAAAGTTAGAATACCAGTGATCCTGCTGCTGATATGTGCTGAGGTACAGAGCTGAGCTGTATTTTATTCAGGCTAACAATAAGGGGCCTGTATTCCTAGTCCAGCGAATACAAGTTGAAGCACCATCAAAGCAGAACAATGAAATAGAGACTTAAGAGAGTGGCCTGCCCTGTGAGCATCTAATAGCCCAGTGTGCTCAATTGAGAATCATAGGAAAATAGATATGATTTTAACCTACTCTCATTGCCACTAGGCTCCTAATTATAATGCCAGCCTATCCTCAAGAGGATGTATACTATGAAATAACCTTATATTAGAAACTCCCTCTTAATGAGGTCCCTCAGTACTTTAGAAACTAAATCCTTTTTAATTGGATTCAAGACAGACCTACTCTATGCCACATTTAACCCTGTGCTTCCTTCCTTAATATATGTGAAGCTATCTTGGTTAACTAGGCCTGAAGGCTGCTCAGGCCTCTTGTCCCCTGCATGAGCAGGGTTCATTACCATCCCCACTGATACCCAGTCTCTGCCTCACCAGCAGTAATCCTGGGAGATAGGCCACTGAGTGATCCCATCACACCAACCTTAGGGAAGCTGCCCAGTTTGGCCTTCTGGGTGGTTTATGTTCAACCTAAGGTTATGATTTTTTTTTTATTACCTTAAGAGAAAAACTACCCTAGAATTAGTATGTGGAAAGTAGAAAATACAATCAGGTGCACACTTTGCTTATTATCATTTATTCCAAAGGTCGAATGATGTTTCCATAACAAAGGAGACTGCTTGCTTTCTTCCTGCCATCCCCTTTGGTGCCTTGGCAAACACATGCATCACCCAGAAGCTTAACCATTTGGGGAGTCCCGATGTAGCTAAATGCAATGATTGTCCCATGGGGAAAAAAAGGATGACATTAAAATTCTTTAGATACTTTTTACAGCTATTAGACTTTTGAAATGGTTTAACATAAGTGGCTTATTTCAGAGAACCAGGGAAGGGGAAAAGCAGATTCTAGCAATTTTGCCCTTGATATCTTTTCTATCTGTGTCATGCTTTAGTTGAAATTTACATAATAATAGGTAAGGAAGTGTTGCAATACACACATAGCTATGCACATCAGTCCTCAGTTGTGTTCTGAAAAGGCCTGAAAATGCAGTAGCCTTAATCTAGGTCTAAATGGATAAATAAATAAATAAAAGAAAGAGAGACCGGAAAGGGAGAGGAGAGGAGAGGGGAGGGGAGGGGAAGGGAGGGGAGGGGAGAAGAGAGAAAAGGAGTGGAGAAATAAAGAGGAGAGGAGAGGAGAGGGGAGAGGAGGGGAGGGGAGGGAAGGGGAGGAGAGAAGAGGAGAGGAGAGGGAGAAACTGCATTTTCCTGGCAGAAGACTTAGAGAGCGTGCCTGTCTTCATAGGGGCAGAGGAGTAACAGAAGATGGTTCCTTCCAGAGAAGTCCCCAGGGCAGCAGAGGTTGGCAGCCTGGATTTCATGGCCAATTAACAGCAGTGCAGTTTCGTGCGTCAGGTGAAGAGTGTGAGGGAAGGTATGGGGTTGCCACTCAGCCTGGTGAGACCCTCGCTCCCTCCCTGGCTGAGATGTTGACTCAGATTGGCTGTCAGGGAGTACTCCTAACTGGGGAGGTGAGTCAGGGCTGCCGAGGAACATGGGGTCACCGCCCCAGGCAGTCCAAGGAAGATACGCACATCTTGCTTCGTCAGTGACTATTTCCCAGGGGATTCCCTTGGGATGGGATTTGGAAATTCAAACAGTGGTGTCCACATAACTCAAATACTGAAAGCAGAGCAGCAATGTGGTTTCTCTGCTTCCTAGGTAGTGGCCAGATGGTAATACTTTTTACATCAGGGTGCCAATTATATCAAACTCTATAAAACTAAGCTAATTGGATCCGGTTTCATTAAAAGTTGATTTCTACAGGATGAGGCATTTGTATTGGGTAGCTGCTCTTCTAGCTATGGAAATTCCACTTTTTAGATAGGGAAACACAGGTTTGTCTTAGGTGGCTGATGGAGAGATTTAAAACAAGAGAGGTTCAGGTTACAAAGGACAGTTTAGGTGTCCTGAGAGGAGTCTGAAGCAGTCTGGGGGTCTTCCAGAGTAAGGCAGAACCTACTGAGGTGGTTCAGAGAAGTTTCTCTTTTTTTTGACAGGCAAACTTTGAAGGGTGCTCCTCAACCAGTAACGGGATGGTTTTACCTTTGCCATTTGCTCCTTGTGTGACGGGAGGTAGTCTCTAACCTCCTGCAGACTGCCGTCTCCTTTTCTGTAAAAGGGGAGGTGGGGTAGAAGGTTCGGCTAGTACATTTTAGCTAACTGTAAAATTCTGTGATTCTAGAAAAAGTGCATGTAAGCCTTGAGAAAGCAATGCCACATTAACTTCCTCCAATTTTCTTTAACTTTTTATAAAAAAAATAAAGTATGTCAGTTTTTTCCATGAGAAAGAGAGACATAGAGAAAGAGAGACAGTCAGACACACAGAGAGACAGCATTCCCAGCAGGGTCTTTACAACACAGTCTACCCCCAGTTTTAGCCAGTCTCGATCACTAACTCTTACATGCCTGCCATGTACAGAGAGGACGAGGACCCAGGTCTTTCCATGTCAGTTCAGTTGTGTTCCTGTGTAACCACTACACCACCCTCTGATTTTCTCAGTTTTGAGTTTTACTCAATAAAAAGTTTGAGGCAAGAGGATATAAAACAAACCCCCTCACTTTCTCGCAGTTCATTTACCTAGCTGATTTTTGCTTTAGTTGCCACTGTTTCAATCCCCCTTGTCCCTATCTGTTTGTGTCATTGCAGCCATCTTGATTTGGCATCTAAGTACAGAGAAACCACTCTAAAGAAATTGTAAGGAAGAATGCCTAAATGCATTTAGCGGCAGGGGCCTGAATTCTACACATAGCTTGTGAAATCAGTAGCTTTAGGTACGTTCCTTCTAATGCTCCTCCAAGCAATGTTTGAGGCAAAAGTAGAAAGATCGAATACCTAGGAATAAACCCAGGCCCGTAGAGGCCGTGAGCTACTAGTGTAGTGCACCTGCCCTAATTTTTACCTGGCAACACAGGCTCTTCTCCTTGGTAGGTGGACTTGAGACTGAGGAACAGGATTCATTCATGACTCACTAGGATACCAGATCACCTCCTGAAGCATTTGTGCACTTCCTAAGAATGGCATTGTGTTACTGTCTTTTGCCTGAAGATAGTGAATGTACAGTCACTTTCTAGACCCCCCCAAAAAATAAAGAAAGAACACTGACCTTTTTTTTTTAAATAAATAAAAGCCTCTTTTTTTGTTTTGTTTGTTTTTTGTTTTGTTTTTAAGGTCAGTGTTAAGTTTTCTTTTAAAATTTAATTCTGGGGATTTGGGGGACCAGCAGTTAGCGTAATGACTATGTCACGGAATTCCCATGTAGCCGACTGCAGTTCGAGTCCCGGACTGGTGGCTTAAACTCACACTGGGTGCGTGTGCATGAGTGCCCAAGATCCAAAGATAAGAATGGAGGAGAAGGGATTGCTGCGTGGCCATCCTCCCTGGGCGATGATTTCTGTCTGTGTCTCTCTCTCTCTCTCTCTCTCTGTCTGTCTTTCTGGTGAGTGCACGCACCCTACAGCAAAAACCTCTCCAGAAAAAAAAAAAAGGAAATTTAATTCTGGGGATTTTTAATGGAGTTTTTTGAACCTTTAAGTGTTTTGTAGAAACTAAAAGTAGGGGGTCCTGGCAGGGGTAAAGCCAGTGATTGATAGCAGTATGTGGAAGGTACACTTGAGCACAAAGTGTACCATTTAGATCAAAACCTTTGGACTCTGAAAAAAAGCATTAAATTCTCTACATCATGACTAAGATTGAGGGGGAAAAAATAGATTACAAAGGGAATCAAGTATGAGGAATATGTCCGCTTTGGGCTCATGCTACAAGAAGCAAGATCCCAGCTGCAGTTTGACGAGTGTGAAGCAGGCACCTGCCTTGCTTGCAAATATGTGCACAAAGGAGAGCTCATTCACTGGGAAGAAAGACCCATGGTTGGCACACTCATTTAGTCTTCCAGGGCCTTAGTTCCTTGATCTATGAGCCCTTACAGCTCAGAGACAGGCTGTACAAGAATTTTTGGTTCACAACATGACAACTTGGTTGATGTCCTAAATTTAACTATACTTTGAATTGAATTTGCCTGACTGGAGGTTTACTCTGTTTAAAAAAACAAACAAACAAACAAACAAAAAACAGACTTTAATCATCAGACCATCATTCTATGGCTGTTTTCAAATGTTTATTTGTTTAGATTTAGAAGGCAATGCAGATTTCTGTTGAATGCCCATGAAGACCTGGTCACGCCCCTTTCTTTGCCCTGGGTCAGTCCTTAAGTTGTACAGTTATTTCGTATTTCAGAAAATGCTCCACAGTCTTGCATATCAAAATATACCGACAAGTAGCATCAGAAAAGAATTGGCAATTAGAACTAGAACATTCCCGAAAGGCCTTCCGTCATTTAAGAGAGCACCTTCCACAGGGGAATTTATCCTCAGTGCAGGCCATTGGCTCAGAAGAGCCACTCACAGAGTTTCCGATACCAGCATGGAATTGGCTCCTGCCCTTGGGAGTATAAATCGCTGGCATGTGATCTGAAATCTCTGTCTTACAGGTGGCGCGTGACTATTTCAATATTTGAAAACCATTCCATTCACTGACTTCCTATCTTTATACATGGATTTAAAAAAAAAAAGACACAGATATAATAAGTGTGTCCATATTTTAGAGTCAGAGACTTTAAAAAAAAAAAAACTGACTCTTAAAAATGATATCTCCAGAGTATTAAACCCTAGTTATTTCCTCCCTGATTTGGTAACGTTTAGAGACCTCAGAGAATGAGAAAGAACACTGACCTTTTTTTTTTAAATAAATAAAAGCCTCTTTTTTTGTTTTGTTTGTTTTTTGTTTTGTTTTTAAGGTCAGTGTTAAGTTTTCTTTTAAAATTTAATTCTGGGGATTTGGGGGACCAGCAGTTAGCGTAATGACTATGTCACGGAATTCCCATGTAGCCGACTGCAGTTCGAGTCCCGGACTGGTGGCTTAAACTCACACTGGGTGCGTGTGCATGAGTGCCCAAGATCCAAAGATAAGAATGGAGGAGAAGGGATTGCTGCGTGGCCATCCTCCCTGGGCGATGATTTCTGTCTGTGTCTCTCTCTCTCTCTCTCTCTCTGTCTGTCTTTCTGGTGAGTGCACGCACCCTACAGCAAAAACCTCTCCAGAAAAAAAAAAAAGGAAATTTAATTCTGGGGATTTTTAATGGAGTTTTTTGAACCTTTAAGTGTTTTGTAGAAACTAAAAGTAGGGGGTCCTGGCAGGGGTAAAGCCAGTGATTGATAGCAGTATGTGGAAGGTACACTTGAGCACAAAGTGTACCATTTAGATCAAAACCTTTGGACTCTGAAAAAAAGCATTAAATTCTCTACATCATGACTAAGATTGAGGGGGAAAAAATAGATTACAAAGGGAATCAAGTATGAGGAATATGTCCGCTTTGGGCTCATGCTACAAGAAGCAAGATCCCAGCTGCAGTTTGACGAGTGTGAAGCAGGCACCTGCCTTGCTTGCAAATATGTGCACAAAGGAGAGCTCATTCACTGGGAAGAAAGACCCATGGTTGGCACACTCATTTAGTCTTCCAGGGCCTTAGTTCCTTGATCTATGAGCCCTTACAGCTCAGAGACAGGCTGTACAAGAATTTTTGGTTCACAACATGACAACTTGGTTGATGTCCTAAATTTAACTATACTTTGAATTGAATTTGCCTGACTGGAGGTTTACTCTGTTTAAAAAAACAAACAAACAAACAAACAAAAAACAGACTTTAATCATCAGACCATCATTCTATGGCTGTTTTCAAATGTTTATTTGTTTAGATTTAGAAGGCAATGCAGATTTCTGTTGAATGCCCATGAAGACCTGGTCACGCCCCTTTCTTTGCCCTGGGTCAGTCCTTAAGTTGTACAGTTATTTCGTATTTCAGAAAATGCTCCACAGTCTTGCATATCAAAATATACCGACAAGTAGCATCAGAAAAGAATTGGCAATTAGAACTAGAACATTCCCGAAAGGCCTTCCGTCATTTAAGAGAGCACCTTCCACAGGGGAATTTATCCTCAGTGCAGGCCATTGGCTCAGAAGAGCCACTCACAGAGTTTCCGATACCAGCATGGAATTGGCTCCTGCCCTTGGGAGTATAAATCGCTGGCATGTGATCTGAAATCTCTGTCTTACAGGTGGCGCGTGACTATTTCAATATTTGAAAACCATTCCATTCACTGACTTCCTATCTTTATACATGGATTTAAAAAAAAAAAGACACAGATATAATAAGTGTGTCCATATTTTAGAGTCAGAGACTTTAAAAAAAAAAAAACTGACTCTTAAAAATGATATCTCCAGAGTATTAAACCCTAGTTATTTCCTCCCTGATTTGGTAACGTTTAGAGACCTCAGAGAATGTTTCGTTAGTGTGGTGTCAGTGTTATAAGGACAGAACTTTTAAATCTGATCTTTGATATCATTCCCTAGGGCTGTGTCTATACTACCCTCCACACTGAAGAATGTAAATAAATTGGTGTTTGGCTCAGGTTAAGCCGTGATAGAAGCTGGTTATTTCTACATAAGCAGTACATTTCCCTCTGTATCACCAAGAGTTTCCAAGTAAGGATTTTCAAGAGAAACAGCTGTCGTTTGAAAAAGATTTGTGTGAATCCAGATGGTTTCTTAGAGGATAAATCTACTTGATCATTTAAAATTAAAGTCTTTCAGTAAATTTGAGTGCTTTATGATTTTAAATATACGTGTGTGTGTGTGTGTGTGTGTGTGTGTGTGTGTGTGTGTGTATAAACCACTGGCCTGTCTTATCTAGGGCTTTATCTCTGGAAACAACGAAAACCTCATAACAGTGTCTCAAATTATCCAGCAATTAAGCTGGCAAAATACCTGAGGGAACTCTTTGTGACAGCAGAAACTATTAGTGAAGAGAGATAGGTAGACACGAGCCACCTTATCTGGAGTATGTGGCACTCAGCCTCCGGGAATTGCCACTCTCAACCCCTGATACGTGATGGTATAATCACTTTCTCACAATTATAATACTGATTACAGATTGCTTTACAAGACAAACATATGCAACTATATTGCTCGAGTTACCAATTTCTGGGAATCTGGGGGGCAAAAGGCCCTGAATCCCCCTGATAGGACTCTGAGGAGGTAGACAGACAGGAAACTGGAATGCGGTGGGCTTTTCAGTAGCTCTCTCTTCCCTTGGCTCCTAGCGTTTTCTGTGCTACACCCACAGATACTCACATGAGGCCTCATATAGCCACCTTCCCAGACATTACTCTGTCCCCAGGATCTTTCGTCTGTACTTTCTCTGTGTTCTGTTTCCCTCCCAGGGGCTCTGTTCAAAGTTAAGCAACAGAAGTGATTCACAGAGAGATGTTAGTGGCCAGTAGGATTTAATCCTGTGACCCCTCGAGAGCATATACAGAATCACCAGAATCTTCTAGCGATTAACAAAAGGGAGTCATCAGTAGTAGAGATGTCGGATTCTGTGTGGATCTAAGACTGTGAAACTTGATTCTGGAACCACCTGTCAAGTTTTACCACTATATCTATTTCACCTGTGAATTTTTAAATTCTGACAGAATAATAGGAGGGGATTCACAGGCAGGCACATGAAAAATGATTTTTTTTTTGTTCCAAAGTCAAAAGCTTTCATTAATACACAGAATTATGGAAAAGTAGAATGCTGTAAAGCAACTTAGCTGTGGAACATCATGGTTTTTTTTTTTTAAGGTTTTTGCCATAGGGCACATGTGCTTGCCAAAGAAAGAGAGACAGTGAGAGGGAAAGTAAAAAATCACCCTCTAGGAGGATGGCCACATTGCAATCCCTTCTCCATTCTCCTCTTGGAAGTTTTACCACTATATCTATTTCACCTGTGAATTTTTAAATTCTGACAGAATAATAGGAGGGGATTCATAAGCAGGCACATGAAAAATGATTTTTTTTTTTTTGTTCCAAAGTCAAAAGCTTTCATTAATACACAGAATTATGGAAAAGTAGAATGCTGTAAAGCAACTTAGCTGTGGAACATCATGGTTTTTTTTTTTTTAAGGTTTTTGCCATAGGGCACATGTGCTTGCCAAAGAAAGAGAGACAGTGAGAGGGAAAGTAAAAAATCACCCTCTAGGAGGATGGCCACATTGCAATCCCTTCTCCATTCTCCTCTTGGAATTTTGGCACACATGCACATGCACCCGGTGTGATTTTCAAGTTTCCAGGTCTGGGACTCGAACTGCAGACAGTCATGTAGGAGTCCACATGGGAGATCTGGCTTTCTATCTGCCATATCACTTGCTGGCCCCATGTGTTCATCTTTTCTAACTTGGCTGTTGCCACTGGCAGAAACTCCTGAATGAATGACTAAAAGTGGCACAAGTTGTGAAGTCTAAATACTTACTAGACATTGTCAAATGAACAAAATAGAAAAATGAGCAGCAGCAAAAATTATCAGCGTTAGCAGAAATAGAAATGACACTTGCTCAGGCATCTGACTCGTCAAACTGCACCAGCCTCTGTTGACCCGCAGAGTCCCTTGGCCAGTCACTTTTCTTCTGTGATACAGAGCAGGACTTTTCTCTTCACTTCAAGGACAGCAGGAAAAGGGGGTTTGAGGAATAAATCCTGAGACCTAAGGGACTGGTCCCTCAGTTGCAACCACTGGTGAGTGTTTTAACCACCCACCTTACACTGATATTTGAAACACAGCCTGCAGAAGGAGGCCAGCCTGCCCCCTGAATCTGACTGCTGAGCCATCTGGTATTACAGCTGACCTGGAAATCCAGTACATTTCAGACCTGTGTTACAGCTGGTGTGGGGAAATCTAAGAGACAGGTGGTTCCCTTAACAGCTGTATGTTCAGTTAGGGCCAGCAAGAAAGAAAATTTCACCCTGAGCATTCATTCATGGGTTCTCTGGGCTCTGTAGCATCTTGCTATCCTTTTGCTATAATAACCATTTTACGTGTGTGTGTGTGTGTGTATCAGAAACAGTCTTTAAACCATTGTGATGTCTCTCAATGTGTACAAAGTGCCACAGAGGGGAAAACACTAATTGCTACATCTAAGGGGCCTGTTTAGATTTGGAGGTCTGCATTTATCCCCAAAATTTCAAGATAACTAAGAATTGTTCTTATTAAATGAATCATTATATAGACCAAAAGAAGCATAAAACTCGGTTAGTCCTGTAAAGGTAAATAATAATTTTGATTCTTTTTTTTTTAAAATCACAAGAGGGTACATACACTTACCAGAGAGAGAGTGAAAGAAAGCACCTCAACAATGGGACGTGCTTATATCACAATCCCTTCTCCTCCATTCCTCTCTCCTGTTGGGATTTTGGGTATGCACATATGTGCACCCTGCCAGTTTTTGTTTTATTTTTAATAATTATTTTAACTTTATTATTATTATTTAACAATTTGACCAGAGAGAAACAGAGAGAGAGAAGGAAATGAGAAAGGAAGTCACTGCACTTGAGCCACAGTTGGCCACAGAGGAGTCCAGTACCTTTAAGTCCCATGCCACCTGCTGGACCCAGCACCCTGCATGTTTTTCAGGCCTCTAGAGCTGGGAACCCACAGTTCTGCGTGGGAGATCTGACTCTCTATGCACAACACTTAACCACTGTACTATGAGGCAGTCCTGATTCTTTTTCATTTGTTTTGAGTGAACACTTTAGCTATGTACTCACATAATTGTTCTGTTTTATTTTGGAAGGGGGTGGATTTTAGGCAGGTCTAGTTTCTATTTACTAATTTGAAGGCAGTGAACTAAAATAACTAAGATACAGAGAAAATAAGATATTTTCTACTAAGTCATTTAAGAACCAAGTGTATGGAACCAAAAGAAGACTCTTGGGTAGTCCCAAGACCCCCATATTGGCACAAGTTCATTGCATGAACACACCCAGCCAAGACTGAATAGGGGCAGAGATCCTACCTAGACTCTGCCATTTGTTGTGGCAAGGAGCTGTGACCACCTGGAGATGAGACATCTCTTTTGAATTCACATGAAGGTTCCAAGTTTGTTTGCAGAGCATGGCACCTGTAGAGCTAAGCCGTTGAGGTAGGACAAATAGTCAGTGAAAGAAGTGCTATCACCAGTGTTATTATGTCTAGGACATTCTCCTATGTGTTACGCTAAAACTAGAACTTAATGGCATATCTTAAAGAATTTTTATTTAAATGCAGTAAAGAATTGAGAGCAATGCATAATTGGAAAAGGATTCGTAGTGATAAATCGCTGAGTTCACTCAACCAGCTGCACAGGCAGAATGGACTCTGGATGAATTTAGTACGATTTTGAGATCTGGAGTATCTTGCCTTCTCCTCTTCTGTATATTAGATTCTTCTTTTCATTCCTTTCCCCTCATCACCTGTCATCACATACTGCTTAGACACCAGCTTCAAATGTTCTTATTAAAAACTGAAAGCAAAGCTCACCCATTTTGTATTCACTAAGACAAACTTTGTTCAAGAGAACAGTACTTAGCCGAATTCATACTAAGATGGACATAGTTAGGAGCAATCAGATTTCTCCTTCCTCAAGGGAAGTATTTTAATATTTAAATAGCAAGTGGACTACATCTCCCTAGTGTATTCTCAGGTAGTAGGAAATGGGGACCGGGGTGTTTGAGTGTCAAAGACAAGAAAACATCCTTTATTTCTAAGATCACTGTGTATTGGTCAGAGCTTTTAAAGTTGGCCCAACATATATACAGGGACACACCATTTCCTCAGTTTACATCATCTTTATTTCTTACTGCTTTTGTCCTATCATTGTGTTTAGTTCCCTATCTTCATTTTCCCTATCATTCTTTAGGTCAGCCAAAACTTTCTATGGTGACTTCTGAGCAGTGCCAAACTGGCATTTGTTTTTTATTTCATGAGTTTACTCTTCCTTAATTTTCTTCTTTTCTGTCAAGCAAACTGCCCCATCCCTAAATCTTCTTGTTTTAAATACCTCACCCCTGAAAGCTTCCTGCTTGAAAGTGTCAGATTCTGCTTTATTATTTACTTGTTTGTTTTAATTCCAAGAGGGAACTGACAGTCACTAGAAGGAGAGAGAAAAGTCATGCCATTAGGGTGTTGTCATGCCCCCATTCTTTTTCCTTCATTTCTCCAGCCATCAGGATTTGGGACAGTCTCACACACACACCCGCGCACACACACAATTGGTTTTCAAGCATGTGGGGGTCTGGATTGGAACCACAGTTGGCTGTGTGAGATCTAGCTTTCCATGCTTAACTAGTGGGCTGCAGATTATGCCCAAATTCTTCTTCATTCTGTGAAGCTCTGATTATTAAGTAAGATAGAAATTCAGAAATTCAGAACTCCTCTGTTGCTTCTTTATCTGGAAGTGAACTCCATAAGCGTGGAGAGGAAAAGAGAAGCTTAGTGTCTGTTTGCTAGAAGCGTTTAGAAGATGTTTTCTGTTTTTCTTTCTATACCAAGCTGAATGAAGGATGGTTGGTTTATTTCTTCTTATAAAAATGGTTATGATGAGTTACTGGAAGCTAGGACTTTACTTTCCTATTAATATTTAAAATTACTCTTTGATTTGAAGCAATTTCTATAACATTTCGGGAACTTACATTATGTAAGTAAAACTGAAATCTCTAGTTAAGCTGATTAGTTCAATTTTAAAAAAACTACTGTCATGTAGCATCATCAAGCGAACACCTGGTCAAAGAAGTCAAAATAGCTAAAGGAAAACCTCGTGAGAAAATGGCCAGTCTATTATTTAAAGAAAGTTTATCATTTAAAATTTCCTCCATCATTCAAGTGATTTTTTTAAGGGTTTTGTGATCCTTGGATCTATGGACTTTCTTAAATGCCAAGATGGCAGCACTCTACTATATCTGAAAGTTGAATGTTTTTGCATATTTAATTTCAGTAGACTCCAACTAAATCAAGTGTAAGACAGTGAGGTTCCAGGTTTTTTGTGTTTGTTTTTTTTTCCAAGTGAGAAGGAAGCATCTTAAATACCTTCAGGAATGGTGTGTGAATGGGATTGCACTTTATTTTCTTGTCTTTTGCATGAGTTTTTATGTTGAGGATTCAGACTGCCAATGTGTGATTTTGATCATTTGATAGCATGCAACACCAGCTCCATGCTCTGCAACTGGGACATTGTGTTCGGCTATTTCTCTTATTTGCATCATTCCCCTAAATAGAACTGATATTGATGCCTAAGCCTGCATATTGCTGTCATGCTACTTGCTGTGCTTGGTGCATGAGTACCACTCAAAGCTTTTTGCAGCCTTTTCTGGCTCTATGTGTTAAGATCCTTTAATAAAGTTTTGAGGTACATTATATACTATCTTGAAGACTGCATCCATTCTACTTTTTTTTTCCTCAGTCCAATTTATACCAAAGACAGCAGCTGAGATCAAAGATAGTATCTTTTTTTCTTTAACTTTCTACAATATTTGTATACCCCATATTTCCAAGTGTGATTGTGCTAAGAAACAGTGCGCTGATTAACAAATTGTTAACCAGAGTCCTTATCTACAAGTTGAAGAAGAGGTCAGCTGTCCTTCAGCAGGCAGAAACAATGACCAAAGGTTTTAACACTAATTTGGTGCGGGAGTTTGTTTGGAAAAGAGGGTATGTGCTGGCCAACTCTGGAGGGGCATTCAACCTCAACTCCCATCCATTCTTGGAAATGAGGAAGTAAGCGTTTTCCAAGTCGGTGTGCCACTGCCCTATTTAATACATGGGCCAGAGTCTACTAATATCTGTTTGGGCATGCGTTGTCACTTCATTTCTAAACTGATTAAAACATAGTCTTTCATTTTGGCAAACAAGGATGGTGTGTCATATGTACACAGCTTCACATTATGTACTATAGTGGAAATAAGAAAGAGTAAGGTACTATCCAAGCTTTCAAGAAGCTCACGATCCAATTGTCTGAACTTATGAATATAGAAAGTGTTTTATGAGTGTGATGTAGTAGAGATATCCTTTAGGAAAATTAAAGTTAATGAAAGTTTATACTATTGTTACTTTGATTAAATACTTCTCTTTTTGTAACTGCTATGCCACAAATCCCATTAACACCTCACCGAACCCAGTACTGCTTCCTACCCCTATTCCTGAATAGCTGTATTACAGAGAGTTGGTAGAGAGTTATGAATTGATCTCCAGTGTGGACAAAGCTAATAAATATAATTTATGAAGAAAGGCACTGTGTAAATGCTTGAGATGTTGCTATTACTGTTCTCATATGCTTTATTATTTTTAAATTGTGCATCCTTTTAAGTAGATTATTTGTTCGCCACAGTCTCCATTATATCTAAGCAAAGCATTCACAGAGATTTCTAAAACCTTTTCATTTCTCTCTGTAGGTTGTTGTTTCGTAACATTTTATACAAGAAAAGCTGCACTTGAGGCCCAGAATGCACTGCACAATATTAAAACTTTACCTGGGGTGAGTCGGTTTACTTTTGTACCAAAATCACTTTATTGCTTGAAAATGGTCCTTTCAACTGAAGGTTCTAGTTATGGGCTCTTAGTGCCAAAAATGACTTTGGTCTTTTAAGAAGTGTTTTCTGACCCCTCTGTTTTCTGCAGCAGCCAGACCAGCTGGCTGGCCCATAAAGAAGTGCCAGCATTAATGCTGACAGGAAGAGCTCTCAAATAGCATGTCCCCTGGTTAGAAAATCAGAGTGACCCTACTGGGTAGCTGTGACTGCCAAAGAGTGTTGGGTGGGCTAAGATTTTAAAAGGAAAACACACACACACACACATACACATACACACACAAGAGAAGCAAATGGAAAATGAAAAGCTTTTACTCACCAGGAGCCTCTTTTCAAATTTAGCCTTTAGATTTTCTTTTGAAAGGACAGAATGTACCCTGTTCAGCCATAATATTTAAGCCTCCTAATGGTTTTTAAACAGTCGATGGTGGTTAACAAAGTCAATGTTTTAATGCCCAATTTGTGGCTTCATGTTGATATAGAACAGAAAATACAAAGCTTACAATTTCTTAACATTTCCTTCCTACTAGTATTTGATGATTAGTGCAGTCCCTAGAAATAAAGCGATGTTGCACATAGCAACTTCACTAGAATCCATTCCTAAAAAATGTTATGACACTGGTATATATTTCATGTTGGTATCATTGTCCCTGTGTTCCATGGATATTTTCACCCTGGATTCAAATCAGTAATGAGATCATTCAATACCATAATGATGTGTACTGGTTTATAATGAAGGGTTTATGGGAATCAGTACAATGATAATAATTTTATTGAAACCTGGTTTGGTAAGAATAAAATAAATATAATGTACCTAATGTTTCAGGGTGTAAGTCTACCTTTGTGTCATTTTTCTGTCCTTGCACACATGCACAAATCTGTGTGAAATGTGTTTGTACACAGTAGCCTATGTACATATAAGCATCTTATTCTCAATTACCCCCAGATAACATAGCGTATGTTTAATTCACCTTAGATCTATTGAGAATGTTGAAATAGTGGGAAGATGCTTGACAAAAGGTTTTCAAAATATTAGCTTTTGAATCACCCAAAAGTAATAAATTTTGAACTTTGGTCTTGAATTATACCACTTTAGTTTTCCCCTTTTCAAGTGGACAAATCAATGAATACCAAGTTTTAAAAAAAAAATGTGTGGTGACATATTTAATTCTCCCTCCTGATTTAATTTCTCTACTTCTTCCTACAAATTCTAAAGTGTTTCTTAGTAAGACTGCTTTTATTAAGTCTATGTGCTTTGCTCAGTGACTTAAAAAAGATAGTATTATTTCAGCCTCATTCTCCATGTAAATGGAATTTTTCCAACGTGAATTCTTAAGAGATTGTGGTATTAGGTCACATTATTGAATGAAGCAACCAAGACAAATATTTACTGGCTCAGCCAACAAAAGAAGAAAATAATTTTCATTTCCCAGGCCCCTAATCAAACCCAAAGAATCACTTTGTATCCTTTCTTCTTAAAAAAGAAATACTTTGGCTTGGGTTGTCTGAAATGTCATGACATATTTTTGCATAGGAAAATAGAAGAAAAAAAAATCATGACTTTTCCTACAATCCAATAATAATTAGCACACAAAATCTCTTCTTGGTGTGCTTTAAAAAATTACTTGAGATGATGACTCATTATTTAGCATTTAAAGCATAGTATAATTTGATGCCAAATTGCATAATATTTCAAATGAACATGAAGCTTGATTAATTGAGATTAATCCACTCTACTAGAAGCCCAGGACCCAACGTGCCATCTCTATGTGTGAAGGTGCTCTCCTGGAGCCCAGAATTGATATGATGAATGGGCAGGCTTAGATGCAGAGAGGTGACTAACAACTCTGCTTCTGTTGGGGATATCTTACTCCGACCCTTTTCTTAGCCAACCAGTAACATCTACTTTTTTGTAATGTTGCATGTGTTCTTTTTCTTTTTAAAAATTTGGCATGTGGTGATTTGGGAGACCCATTGTGAAGGACAATAGTTTGGAAGTTGGGAAAGATATTGGATTGTTTGCATATTTCTTTTTAGTCAGTTAAATTTTATATGCTCAGTGACTAGCAGCAGGTTAAATGAGGATTTGGGAAGTCAGATCTGATTTATAAGGCTCTAGCTTTTTTACTATGTACAACTTGCTACATTTGCCATTTCAAATATGGTAACTCAATGGTAAATGAGGACAGAAGTCCGTATCTTGCATTATGTACAGCTTTCTCTGATAAACATCACCCTTAAACAACTATGGGAAAAACTTGAAAGCAGTTGCTGTTCAGCTGGGAGCCTTTGGTGGACAGGAAGAAATGGGACCAGACATAAAAGATTAATGAATATTCTTGAAAAAAAAAATATTACAGGGTACCTTGCTGTTTGATTACAAGCCTTGGAATTAGTCAACATTTCCATAATTCTAAACCAATATACACCTGTTTTCCCACTGTGATGTGAAGGCACAACTTAATTTAACAGAAACCCTGCTGTGCTAAATCTCTCATTAAATACCAAGTGAGTTCGGTAATTTAAAGTCGTAGCACTACTATTTTAACTGGTTGCCTTCATATTATGAAATTAATAAGAAATTAATGATGCACTTTGCCATATGCCTTCAATTTCTTTCTGAATAAAAATAAAAGGGATAAAGAAAAATGCATCACCAGCTGACACTTTAAAGCTTTTCTGGTTGTAATCATTTTCCTGTGGATAAAATCCATTAAAAAGGCACTTGCTGCCTTTTTTCTACAGTGTCCAAAACTTTCCATTTAAAACAAGATCAAATAGTGCTGGGGTTTTTTTTCTATGTAATTTTCTTTTGCAGTTGATGTTTGTATCATAAGGAACTTTCATCATGTACCCGAACTTGATTAAGGTTTAGGAGTTTGTGGTCCCCTTTATGCACCATCTTCCTTTCTTGAGGGCAAGAAAGAGCTTGGCTAGCACAGGAGGCAAAAACAAACTGAGACCATTATGCAGTCAAATGTGTCTGCTCTTAAATTCTGACTTAAAGGCATCCTCCTTTTCATGTCTGGCATGAATTTTAGAGACCCTTTATATGGAGTAAAAGTGGTGGGATTCAGGTGAGGAATCAGGGCCCAACTGAACAGTGCGAAGTTCGAGGACACATTTCTCAAGCCTACTTCCTACTGTGTAACGGAGAAAAACACAGGGTCTTATCTCCTTTGAAATGCTCAACATAAATCCTACAATACAATAGTAGAAATAAAGGCAATAAATCCTACAGCTCAACACAGAGAGAAAGGAATGAGAGTCCGAGGTCCTTTTCCTTTGTTTGATCATGCTGTCCTCAAAAAATGGTTGCTTGATGCTTA
Source organism: Tupaia belangeri chinensis (assembly GCF_000334495.1). Lineage (NCBI taxonomy): Eukaryota > Metazoa > Chordata > Mammalia > Scandentia > Tupaiidae > Tupaia > Tupaia belangeri. Next base: position 2,483,596 of record NW_006159757.1, on the reverse strand, counting down.
TGCATGGATCAAACCTTTGATACAATCCCTTTTTAATTACTGACATTCTGTAGATTGATAAATTTCAAATGCTTAATTGAGTGCCTACTATGTGCCAGGCACTTGGCTAGGTGTTGACAGGAAATAGAGATCAAGCCCGATGGGACCGCTAGCTATCGTAGCTGGAAAGATGAACAGTGGATAGGTAATTAATACTTTCCTAGTTTATGTTTTAGTGCTTTTCTACTTCTGACAGAATACCAGTCACACACACACACACACACACACACACACACCCTTGAGATCTCTAGTGAGCAGGGTTTTTATAGCCTGGTAAGAATATAACCAAGTCTACACAGGCTGCTGGGCTACCAGATGAGCCTTTGGGTCTGATACAGCATCATTAGACTGACTTTTTCCAGTGCCACACCAGTTGTATTCCTGGACAAATTTTAATTGCCTCTGCTTTGTTGATGTTGCAAATTGGGTTTAGAGATAACCTCCTTTGTTTAGGGTTTCAGGTGGGAACAACCTGACTAGTAATATTATTCAGCAGAACTGTCATTGTCTGCCATTGTGTTTCCCAGAGAGAAATCCTTGGAAAGGCATCTTGCAAGATTCATTTTGTTTTCGTTGACCTAATTTAGCTCAATTAAAAAATAAAGACTGTAATGAGGCACAAAAAAACTACCAAGATTTTACAATAATCAGATGTGAGGGCCAAATATTCTTGTGCCAGCGACAGCTCTATGCATTATGTCATTTATTTTTTAAGGTCTTAACACATATTGTCTCTAGCAATAAGACTTTTTGATTGAAAATCTACAGCAGTATCATTAGAGCATTCACTGTATAAATTAATTTAATTAAGGATGTAATAAGAGAGGAATACAGTTTTGAAAAACCTCTTAAATTTTAACAGCAAGGAGGAATCTGCAGAATCTAAATGTCTTGTAAAATATTAATTGCAAATTTCTTCCAGACATTTTCTCTCCATACGCCTTACCCTTTTCTTTTTAGAATCACTACCAGTTTTATTAAATGCAGTTTATATTAAGGAGTTATTGCCCTAAGAGAACATTTGTTTAGAGAGCTCTATTTTGGCAGTGGCATACTGAAAGGTGGTTTATAGTAACACATGCAGTGTGATCAAGAACTACATGTAGATTTCAGATATTTAAAAAAAAAAAAAAAAGAGCCTGATCCAGTAGGAAGCAGCTATAAATAAAATGGCCCCTTGGGGACAGTGTGTTGACCCACATGAAGTGAATGGGCCCCTTCTTGGCTGACTCTGAAAGAGATAATTTACCTGTGTGGGTAGATGCTCTCTTTCCAAGTGGGCTTTAACTCAACTCTCTATAGATTTGCCCCGGTGTTCTTTAATAGTGGTGTGGCTAGGGTTTTTGTTTTGTTTTGTTTTGTATTGTTTTTTTTTTTCAATAGAACACCTCAGCTCTCACTGGGTCTAAATTCAATTTGCTCATTATAATATATTTTGGGGTTCTCATTTTCTTTGAACCACCTCCCTAATTATCAGTATGTATTTAATGCCTTTTTTTCTTCATAGCCGCATTAATGTAATTTTGTCGTCATCATCATTGTTATTTCTGTCATAAAATCTCTTAAGTCTCATCATCTCATACCATGGAAATTTCCCCACAGTCATCCCATTTAAGTCAAAGCTTAACTAGCTCAAGTTAGGGAATATTGTCTCAGATGACTTTTATTTGAAACTGTTATTTTAAAAAGAAAAAAAGAAAGAAAGGAAGGAAGGAAGGAAGGAAGGAAGGAAGGAAGGAACGAAGGAAAGAGAAAGAAAGAAACAGTTGCAACATCTGTATGAACAGGAGGTTTTTTTCCTCCTGTAGCTAGGCCTAAAGACAGTGATTTGCACATCATGTTCACCAAATTTAAGGAGTAGGGAGCCTGATCCAGGAGGCCAACATAGCAGAACCTTCAAAAAATGATTTTTTCTCAAAATCTTTAGTTTTGCTATAGGCTGTGTGTGCTCATCTTAGAGGGACAGAGAGAGAGAGAAAGTGAAAGTGAGAGGTCACCCTCCTGGGGGATGGGCATGCATGCAACACACATCTGACATGTTTCTCAAACCACCGGGTTCAGGACTTGAATCATGCAGTCAGCCATGCAGGATCCAGCTGCCCCAGCCACCACACCACCCATTGGCCCAAGTCCTCAAAATCATATGTCATATGGAACACACAGACTATTCCTTCAACTCATTTTCAGTGTGTGTGAGGCACTATTCTAGACACTAGGGATTACAGTAGTAGCAGTCGTACCCTTTACAACTGGCTCACAAAAAATCAAAACCTTGCGTCACCATGTTTATATGAGGGGGGAGAGTCTTCAGAAAATTCATGGAAATGCATATTATAAAAAGGTATGCATGGATTATGATTTTTTTCCACCGTAATAAGCTTATACTGTAATTCCATTTTCCATGAACTATTTGAAGTATGAAGTATCCTCCTACATGGTACATGAATTTTGCCTATAAATATTACAAATGTTCTAAAATACAAGATGAATATAGATTTATGTTATTAATGTATATATGCATAAAAATACAATTTGTTTCATATACACAGGTCTATACTTCACATGTGACTCTGCATACTTATAGATAGATGTGCATTCCAAAACACATAGCTGTAATTTCAGTAAAAAAAAATACAGTAAGATACTACTTAAAGCTACTTTTTTATTTGACCTGCCAACATACTCTTCATTACTTTGTAGTCCATGTTATTTTAGACTTAATGAACTATCTATCCCAGTTCCTCAATATATAATTATAGTTTTTATGTTATTTGTTTTTTGCTTTAAGTCAGGATCATGGCTGATTTTAGTGCATGTGAGAAGACTCTTGACAACTGCCATTTAATGATGATAATCCCTGCCTTTCACTTTTTTTTTTTTTAATTTTTTCCTATGAGACAGATGTGCCCACCAGACAGAGGCAGACAGAGAGAGACAGTGAAAGAGAGAGAATGAGAAATACCCGCTGCTCTTTCCCCTCTCCCCCAGGAGAATTGGCCACACTGCAAAGCCCTTGTCCATTCTCCTCTTAGCATTTTGGGCATGCACACACACATTCCCAATGTGTTCCCCAAGCCTCCAGGTCCAGGACTCAAATCACTCAGTCAACCCTGTGGAACCCAGCACCTTAACCACCATGTCACCTGCTAGCCCCCTGCCTTCCACCTTTTAAACACGAGTGGGGGCTGAATGGGATATAGCCTGTAAAAGTTTAGTGCCTTAAATGTGCCTTATAAGTCATTGTTTCTACTTGCTAGCATCTATTGGCAGTAACTCTTCTTAAGTAGAATGCAGCATATAAAATGTGGTTCTGTAGCGTGTATAAGTCAGGACATCCATATGGTGTACATTCTTCAGATTTATGCTTGCAGAATTCAGTCTAGGTTCAAATATTTGGCCCCACAGGACAACCTGAAAGGAACCATTACCCCTGCCATGTGTGTTTTCTTCATTGTATAATATTGGGTTGTCAGAAAAGTCATGATGTATTTTTTCTGTTTTTCTATGCAAACTGTGTCATGACTTTTCCAACAACCCAGTAGTTTAATCTCATAGAAATCTAAACAAAAAGTGAATACCATGTTTTCTTTGTAATGACTTTTTTAAATACCATGATGGAGAGTGCCAAAGTGTACCAATGGAGCCCCTTGAGGGTGCAGAAGCCGCTTTCCAACCTAGGAGCCTACATATGTGGATGAGTAGGGTCAGGGTGTAGAACCCATCCCAAGTGGGCCTCTGCCAGGAGTGGCAACTTTGCTACCAGCCCACTGGTGTAGACCCAAGAGAGAAAGTGGAAGGATGGAAGGAAACCATTGGCCCACTAGTTCCCAGGCTATAGGCCCAGGCCCCAGAGATCTGGGAAAACATATTTTAATACTTCATAAAAGGCCACTGATATTACATATTTTATCCACTGTAAAGTTTTACATACCACCTGGCTATTTTGCTTTGGGCTGGCAGTCTAGCAATTCTGTAACTTTAATTGGCAATGATTTACATATGGCTTTGATTAACTGATGTGAAACACTAGTTACTTTTAATTCATGGCCCACTCAATACAAGGAAGTCTATGAGAAAAAAATTAATGAGAAGTCCTTGGTGGTGAAAGTTGAAACACTAGCACAGAATAGAAACAGGGAGACATTACACCATTTTTATTTTATTTTATTTTGGCAGTAGAACTCAGGGGAACATCACTGTTTTGTTTTATGAACAGCATGGTCTCAACTACATACATAATAGGACTGTTGTGAGGGCTTTGGAGAGAATGCATGTGAATGTCCTGGCAAAACTGCCCTGTGTCGTTGAGGAATATTGGTATCTCATCATTACCACGTGGGATATGGTAGAATAGCACAACAGCAAGATGAAGTAATAGTTAGATTTCAGAGATAGTCATTTCTCTCTGATAGTACAAGATTAAATTGGTAATATCAAGTTTGCTTATATAAATCTCAATTCCCAGAATATTCAGATTTCAAAAGAAGATTGTTTAGAGGGTTGGAAAGATTTTGATTTAAAGGACTGGATGAAATTGCAGAGAAATGGGTTATGATAGTCAAATGGAAGGACAGAAGTTTGAAATAAAGCTAGAATATTTTCCTACCCACCAAAAAAATAGAGAAGAGCTAAGCTGGAGGAAGCTGAGGCCAGGATCAAAGGGAATCTTAGACCTCACCTACTCAGTCAGGGCCGGTGCGTCCGTGTAAGGAAAGCACACTGGTCGCTTAGAAGGAAGGAGAGAAGTTTGTGTATCATTTGCAAGTTTTTTCTTTTTTGTTTTTGCTTTTTAAGATAAATTTTTGCTACAGGCTGCATGCACTCACCAGAGAGACAGAGAGACAGAAAGTAAGAATTCTTCCCCCCAGGTGGATAACTGTGCTATAGTCCCTTCTCCTCCAGTCTCCTCTCGGGATCTTGGGCATGCAGGCACATGCACTGGCTCCAAGTCTTAAACCACAGTTGACTACGTGGGAATCCAGCAGCATAACCATTAGACTATCTGCTGGTCCCCCGTCTGCCAGGTTTAGCCATAGACCTTCACAGTACAAGTGCTCAGGAAGTCTCACTAGAATTATGACATAAGCTATTGAAGTTATTTTGATAATGAACAGTATTTCAGGACCATATGATTCCAGCTTTCATGACCCACAGTCACTGAGATGAAAGAATAAACAGTAAACAGTATGTATGGGAGATTGAAGGTAAGGGACACCATGACACATGTTCTCTTTTTTACTCTTTCTTGTTCCTGACTGTCACTACTTTCCGTCAGCACTCAAAACACATATTCATGCTGTCATCCCCTCCTCCACCAGCACTTAGAGATGCTTGAAATTTCCTTTTCTCTTCCTCTGTAAAACAAAATGCTTGGACCAAATGATTCCTAGAGAGGGGTCCTTTCCATTCTTGTAAATGGTCTTTATGCATTGTCTGTAGTCATGTCCTATTTAATGAAAAAAGATACATATTAATATATCTGGCTTTACCTCAATTATTGGTTAGTCATTTTAGAGGACTTTATACAGACAAACCTAGATCATTCAAGATTTGACTGTCCACTCTGAGTTTCTCTGGGCATCTGCTTTCCCTTTCTGGTTAAGAACCAACAGCTTAGCATTCATGATTTTTCCACCAGGGAAGAGAGAAAGGAAAGGGAATTCTAACAAGTCAGTTTAATTCCTTGTTTACAGCCTTGGTTTGACAAGAAAGGGTGTTTAACCTAATGAGGTTTCAGGATTATTGGTGGATTTCTTTTATCTATTTGATTCCTGTCCCCATTTAACATGGATAAGTGAGTTGTCTGTGTTTGTAAATGGCTTTATGGGGTTGTTTATTTGTTATCCTTTCTAAAAATATTTCAGGTGATATATTGATAGTGTTCACCTTGTAATTCTGAGGACACTGAGGTGCCGGTATTAAATTAACTTCTCTGACCTCCCAAGCTAAAGTAGTGACAGAACTATAAATAGAAGTCATAGTTACCAAGACTCCCCCACAGCTAGGCCTCATGGCAGGAGATTTAGGCATCCTGCTCACCAAATTTAGGGCTCAGGTGCCTGACTCAGGAGGCCAACATTACCATAGCTGTTTTTTGACAGAACACCCTTATGGAGGCTCTATAACTTCATTTTAATTTTCCCAGCACAAGGCCCATGCTGTGTAACCCATTTTACTGACAAGGAAGCCGAAACTCAAAGGGATTACTCGGCTGATGACGGAATTTACGGGCAGCCTAATTCACACTAGTGTGTCTGGACTCTGAAGCCAGGGGGCACTCACCTCTGCTGTGTATGCAGGAAGGCTTGCTAGTCCCAGACCCCTGAAGCAGGTGGAGGGTCTCGGAAGGACCACGTTCCCTCTCTTAGGAACCATCACACACACAAAAACCTAAATCCTCAGCCTTTCCCACTATTGCCATCTGCAGGATGGCAGGCAGAGTCTTTCTGTGGGTGTGGAACATCAGGACAGTGCTACTTTTGGCTCTGTGGGATGGCACATTAGAGAAGTAACAAAGACATGGAATCAGGTGGACAGATCACATGCCGCAAACTTCCCTGCACACATGCCTGCATGCACGTGTGACAGTCCTGCCATAGCAGGAGCACTGGGGTCCTTGGCTACAGCTCTGTCCGAAGTGTGAAACGGTGCTCTCCTGCACAGGCATAGGTCATGAAAACCCATCAGTGGGCGAGGTAGGAGGTTTTCTGGAAACTTGGGATGTGGTTACTAACAAGGAGCTCCCTAAGAGGAAGCTAGAGATCAAAGACAGTCTGTAAGAGGAACTGCTTCGCAAAAATGATTATAAATGCAGTACCTTTCTTCAGAGGAGTGTAGCTTTACCAGCATCATCTCATTGACATTCATGTTGTTAGGGTGCTTTTCTTTATCTGCATCCACAGGCTTTTGGTCCCAATCCGCAATCTGCATTCTAATGCCCTGTCTCCATCCAGCTGGCCTTCCCCACCCCCCATCTCTCAATATGTTCCATAGGGGAAGGGCAGTTGGGAGTTGAGGTTTATCTGGAAGAGTAAGCAGAAACCCTCTTAGCTAACAACGTTAAGGATGAAGTAGCAAGACCAAGAGCAGGCTGCAGCCATGACTTCATACTCAAGCTAGAAAACAAGTAGAAGTCTGAGCCCACCTACCATCATTAGATCTTTCTGCCCTGAAAACACCAGAGGACCTGTAGAAAGCAACTAGTTCTACCCTGTTATGTTATTGCTGAGAAAACTAAGACCCAAGCAGAAGTATGTATCACCATTTAACTTTCTGAACCTGCTGCTGCCAACAGGAAGGGACCAGATTCTTCATACCACCATTGAGGACACTAAAAAAATAGAACTATGCAGCCAGTAACACAGGTACTATGATGGGGCTGAACACAGTCCCCTCCCTAGCCCCATAAAACAGCATGTTACCTCTAGGCCATAGCGAGGTCACGGGTGAGAATGCTCAGTCAGGGGGACACTGCATCCAGGGCCCAGGAGCTTGGACA
>NW_006159757.1:2455186-2475684 GCF_000334495.1 Tupaia belangeri chinensis | reverse complement strand
CTGTCCATCTTTGCCCTGCCACCTGCTCTGTTCTTTCCCACCCTCTTCATCAAGGGATGAGTTAGGACTAACGGCTGAAGCACTGACTATGGTATTTCGGGAAGTTCTGTGATTAGTTCTGTCTAGTCATCACATTGCAGGTTGTTTTTTATGTCAGTGTGAATGAGTACATGCATTTTGGAGGCAGAGGCTCAGGTTACATCCGCTCCTCTTAATTATGAAAAGAGGAACTCACGATGCCGTAGTGGCTTTTGGTGCCTGGGGTTTGACCAGAAGGTTCTCAGCCATCTTAGTTGAGACTTTCTATACCCCTGTCATGCATCAGAGATAGAAACAACCAAGTAAGGATAAAGGATCAGTTCCTAGAAACTCATCTCTATGCCTAGACTAACCGAGTGGCTGTGTGTTACGGGATTTATTTTGATCTGGGAGATTCAGCACTTTGTGTACTTGCGTCATATGTGCAGTATGATCGTTCCTCAGAAGAGGGTCTGTTTAAACACATATGAAGAAACTCGCAGATATTTCTTAGTAAGTAGCATATGGGGCCCAATGTACAGAAGTATTGTCAACAAGTCGAAGAGGTTAAATTGAATAGTAGTTGTCATTGTGTATATATTCTATGCTGGATATGAAGTCAGAGCAATAGTTACAGAATTTCAGTATATGTATGTTTCTAGCAAATTTTGGTTCTTTACATGTTTTATCTACAATTGTCATTTTTAATGGCTTTTAAAATTTAAGTAATTTTAACCAAATAACAATATATATTTAATTAAGAAAAGCAATAATAATAATGATGAACATTTACCAAGTGTTTACAGACTCCTGGGAACAATGCCAAAACTTCACATATACCTAGTTGGATGTAAAAGATAAAATACTACATAATAAAATGATGATAATTTGTTTTCCTTCTCTGATTGCCTTTCAACCAGAAATCTATCATTCTAAGTTCAGAGAGTTAAAGTGGCTATACCTATTAGAGAAAATTTCTCTAATGACAAAGCAGTGACTATCTTTTATAGCTAATAACTGACCTACTGCTATACTTACAAACATAATATAAAAGACATTGGTCGGTTCACTCAGGTTCATCTCGTGTCTTCCTAATCCATTGCTAATATCTGATTTATGCTTGACTAATATTTGTTGAGCCATCACTGAAAAGATGCTGGAGCTTAAGCCTACATTTTGATCAGTTTGACTTTACATTTCTTTTGCAGCTCATAGAGGCACTATCATCCCTCTCCTAGAAAAACCAAAAATCTCACAAGTGTCCTTGAATCACTTATTATAGGTTCTCAGTCAGTTACCTAAGTCATCCCTGAGTCAGAATTGCCCATATGTAAAAACTCTATAGGTCATTAACAAAACTAAAACATACCAGGAAGGAAAGTGAAAAGTGAGAGTCAAAAACCCAGAAAATCCAGTAGCTAATTTTAGTAGAAGTGTGTTTATGTGGGTCAACACAGGAAGAAAGTCCCTAGGAAGGAAAGTAGGCCAGATTGAATCATAGATCACACCTTACAGAAGCAAAAATTGTCCAGTGTCCTCACTTTGTAACTGAGGAAACTGAAGCCCAGAAAGTATAGGTCACAGGGGATGCGCTCAAGATCATATACTAATTAGTGGTGAAGATGGGACCTTTTATGTTACCTAACCCTGAGCCTACTGCTCTTTTAAACAAATTACAGCCTTACAGTTTCTCTAACACATCATTTAAAGAATCAGAAATTCAGAGGCCAAATTACTAGTCTGTGTAACATGACACGATCATAAGAGGCTGTTGAAGTTGATGTTTCCTTTTCATATTTCCATTCTCTTAGAACCAGAGGGGTTATAATAACTGTTCTTCCTGGCTATTTACCTAAAATGATATATAAGGTAGATGAATTTATAAAGAATTGGTGAAACAAAAGGAAAATGATTCTTATTGCTTACATCCATTTGTACCTACAACTAGGACAGCAATTTGCAACTTAGGCTGCACAACAGAATTACCTGGAGAGCTTTTAAAACTGCATATGCCCAGGCCACACCACAGGCAAATTAAATAAGAATCTGTTGGGAGAAAAGCCTGGTATCTATATTTTAAAATCTCCTCAAGTGGGAACTAGCAGTTAGCGTAATGGCTATGTCGCTGGACTCCCACGTAGTCGACCGCGGTTCGCGTCCCGGACCCGGTGGCTTAAAACTCATGCTGGGCACATGTGCGTGCGTGCCCAAGATCTCGAGAGGAAAATGGAGGAGAAGGGATTGCGGCGTGACCATCCCCCCTGGGGGGTGATTTCTCGCTTTCTGTCTCTTTGTCTCTCTCTGTCTGTCTGGCAAGTGCACGCCCCCTATAGTGAAAATCTCTCCAAAATAAATAATAAAAAAATAAAATAAAATAAAATAAAATCTCCTCAAGTGACTCAAGTTTGAGAACTGCTTTCGTAAGAAGTAATCATCATTGACGTCAAGGGCAAGGGGGGGGTGGTGAACTTGTTTTCGATTTCTGTTTGCTTGGGGCCACACGCTAACCTACTGTCTTCCTGCAAGTACAGCACTGTCTTGATACTGAAAGTGTAGTCTGTGGACCATCTTCTGAAAATGTGTAGGAAATACAGGTCCCACCCAAGACCTGCGTTTAAACTAGGTCCCATGTTCTTACCATAAACACACACGCACAAACAAAACACTGTGTGAGGTAATGGCTACGTTAATTAACTTGATTGTGATAATCATTTCACACTGGATACATTAAAACATCGCCTTGTATGCTATTAAAAAATTTAAATATTTTAAAAATAAAACTCAATCCTGGGTAATACATATGCATAGTAAAGTTTGGGAAGCTCTGTTTTTTAGGACCAGCCTCCCTGTAAGGCAGCCTTGAATGCATGTGCATGGGTAAAATGAAAGGAAAGTGATTCTTAATGCTTACATCCATTCGTACCTACAAGCCTGTTGCAGTCTCTGAGCTAATATGTTTCCCCATCTGAGTACTGAAGAAGGGCTCCTCCAGGACCAAAGAGGCTGCCCCTTCCCCTGGTTTCTTTTCAGGTGCTCTGAAGGTAGGGAGTGGGATGGGTAATTCTGACCATCCAGGACAGGAGATAACGGAAATAGGGTAATGAGGATGTTTTGTGTTTTCCATCATCTTTACATTGTATTTTTCCTTCCCATCTGTACTCTAAAACCTGCTGGGAAATTTCTGAATGGGAATTACATAGAATTAATTCATCCCAGGCTATAAGGGGATGAGTGAAATTGAAGCTATTTTAAGCACAGTTTTTCTAGCCAGAACAAGCTAATTCTAAAGCATGAGCAGCAGTTTTCTGCCGCAAAGAGTTAATCTGTCCTATGCAGCAGCCCATTTCTACCTTGCAGAAACTGTAGGACTATAGAGTTCTTGCTGTTTCACCATTCATGGGCTTGAACTTCCTTACAGAAAAGCAAAGCCACTATTACCCTGTTTCTCCTGATATCCACAACTTGAGACACTTTACTGACAAAGAAAATTAAACTACCACATGAATAGAATATGATAGAATAGGATAGAAAATACTATAACATAATAAGGAGTGCTGTATAAAGGGAGTATGTAAAAAGTTCTTGGAAAATGCATTTGAGGAAAATACTATGCATGATTTTCAAAAATTTTTCCACCAAAATAAACTCATACTTTTAATTCCACTTTCTGTCAACTTTTACAAGTTCCCTCATATGTATATTTCTGTAATTTGGGAAGCTTATGAAGAATAGTTGTGAGATTTCCCCTTGAGCATGTTCTTATTTTCTATTCTTGTTGATCTAGAGAAGCTTTTCACATTTTGGGTTACTCTAATCACTTAAAGTACAACAAACATCTTGAATACTAGCCTATAAACATAAAATCACTTGTTGCCACATAAAATTAAAAATTACCAGGGCCAGCTTATGGCTTGGTAGTTGAGATGCTAGACTCCCATATGGCTGACTGTGGTTCGAGTCCCAGACCTGGTGGTTTGCTTTCTCACTTTCTCTTTCTCTCTCTCTGTCTCCCTCTGAATAAATTAAAAGATAAATAATAACAAATAAAAAAAACTAAATAAATAAATCTTTAAAAATAAATAAATAAATAAAAAGTACCATATCAAGCACTTGCATAAACCACCAGCCATTGCTTATCAGGTCAGCAGCAAAGGGTGAACTGTAGTTAGTTGACCAAATGAGAAACAAACTGAATAAGGACGCATATGGAAAAGGAAGCAGAGTGAGGCAAGATACATGATACCATATACCTAGTGAAGAAAACAAAGTTGGGGTCTAATACCGGCTGGATGGATTATTAGACCTGAACAGAAAGAGGGATCCAGAAGGAATACATAGAATGAAAGATAGAAATCACAAAAATTCTTTTGGAAATTATGAAAACAAACATATAATGTTTATTTTGCTTATTGCAACCAAATGAATAACTCTTATTTTTTTCTTTTTTAAGAGAGATTTTTGCTATAGGGTGTCTATGCTCACCAGAGAGAGGGAGAGAGACAGAGAGACAGCGAGAAATCACTCCCCTAGAGTGATGCCACAATACAATCCCTTCTCCATTCTCCTCTTGGGATTTTGGGCATGCACACATATGTACCTGGCATAAGTTTTAAGCCTCTGGGTCTAGGACTTGAACTACAGTCAACTGCATGGGAGTCCAGCGACATAACCATTACTGGTCCCTATGTAATGGGACCAGCCATCTGCTGGTCCCTATGACTAACCCTTGTGGAAGAAATCCTGCCAACTGAGATTGTATATTGTTGATTATCTTTCATCCTCACATAACTCTACTCATTTATATATTTCAGTATTTTATTAGACTTGAATTAAGTGCTTCGACCTAAAAATAGCTTCTACTCTTTATTTGTAATTGCCAGAGGGTATGTGTACTGACTAAAGAAATAGAGAGGGAGGTTAACAGGTGGTGTGGTGGTTAAGGATGCTAGACTCCCACATGGCTGACCATGGTTCAAGTCCCAGACCTGGTGGCTTACTTCATTTTCTCTCTCTCTCTCTCTCTCTCTCTCTCTCTCTCTCTCTCTGTCACTGGGTCAAATTAAAATAAGTAAATAAATAAAGTTAAATAAAATAGTTCTTTTTTAAAAAGAAATAGAAGAAAGCACTCTATAGTGGGGTGCAGTCATCCTCAGTCCCCTCAACATCTTTCCATCCTGTTGGGATTTTTTGGGTAGTAGTAATGCATAGGTATCCAGTGTGATCTGCCATGTGGAATCCAACTCCCTTAACCACTAAGCCGCAGTGCCAGTCCAGCTTCTACTTTTTAATTATGTATTTTTGGAGACTTATAAGCCTTACTGTTTTCTCATTAGGATCTACTGTGCCTCTGAATCAGATGGGTTGCTTCTCCTTCACTCTTGGCCTTGGGGGTAAAAAATCGGAAATTAGTAACTTACACAGCAACAGGATGAATCCTGTTGGTCACAATCAACAGATTAGCTCATTCATAGAAATGAGCTCTAGCCCCTTAACCTAGTTGACTAAGCATGAAATCTCCTTATCTCTTGGAAAGAAAGGAAAGAGCAATGCTAAAGATAGTTTACTATTGTGGCAATCTTTGGTAGTACCTCCTGGTCTGTGCCTTGATGGCTAAGTAGAAGTGTTCTGCACTAATTTTAAGAACACACACATTATATTTTTATGTAATTTGTTTCATAGGAGATAGCCACTCACATTCATGTTGGGGAAGGAAAAACATGTTGCCTCCATGGAAGAACTCTAATAATGTGAGGCAGGTCCGTCAAAGTCAACTGTGCCAAGCATACTTCTCAAACAGTATCTCTAAGTCTCTTGTATAACCAGGACTGTAAGTCTTTCTTGACAGTATTTAGTTGGATGGATGCTACAGTTTGGATTTTTTTTTTTTTTTGAGAGGTTTTTTTTGTTTGTTTTTTTGTTGTTTTTTTTGTTTTTTGTTTTTTGTTTTTTGTTTTTTGTTTTTTTTTTTTGCTATAGGGGGGGTGCGCTCGCTCGCCAAAAAGACAGAGAGAGACAGAGAGACAGAAAGCAAGAAATCACCCCCCAGGAGGAATGGCCACACCGCAATCCCTTCTCCTCCATCCATTCTCCTCTCGGGATCTTGGGCACACATGCACACGCGCCCGGCATGAGTTTAAGCCACTGGGTCCAGGACTCGAACTGCGGTTGATTACATGGGAGTCCAGCGACATAGCCATTATGCTAACTGCTGCTCCCCAGTTTGGATTCTTTAGTTGTGTTCATAGGCATTTTACCTTGACTCTCGTCTCTAAATGTGATACATTCCAACTTTTACTGTAATATGGATATTAATTATTTCCAGGGGTAACTTAAAAAAGCTTTACTGAGAAAGAAAAAATTTAGCTTAGATTCTAATAAAACTGTAAATAATGGAAGAATAAATACACTAGATGGGCAGGACCAATATTGATTTTTGAAAGGAAAGTTTGGATTCTGGCCTCTGGCTCAGAACATCGAGGAAGCTGTATTACTTCAGGGCTGAGTGTGAAGAGAACATAGGAAGGTATTTTAAGCAATGTGCTGTCTCAGTGCCTTCATCACACAATGTAGAGAAATTAACAATACTTCCTCCCAACAGAAAGGCGTTTTTCATCGGGATGGCAAGCGAAGAATATTATCAAATACTACCCTGTAAAGGTTGATGTGCCTGAGGCGATTTTCATCCCTTTCTTCTCATTTGACATGATTTCCCTAGGTCCCTGTTATTGTTCTCATGGTTTCTACTAACTCCATAGGCTACAGACCACAAAATATCTTTTTTTTTTTTTTTTTTTTTTGGTGGGGGGAGAGGGTGCATGCACTCTGGGGGAAAACACTGCCCAATAAGGGATAGTCGGTCACAGTCTCTTCTCCATTTCTCCATTCTGTCAGGATTTAGGGCAAACATGCACATGCACCTGGCATTTTTCAAGTCACTGAGGGCAGGATTTGAACCACACAACTATGTGGGATTTGTCTCGCTTAAGTGAGACAACCAGACCACGTGGCCAGTATCCCTCCAGATATTATCTTGGAATAAACTTTTCTGCCAAGCCCCAAATCTAAATATCCATTATCTTGTTGAGCAGATTCATCAAACAGTCCATAGGAAATTCCTCTATTAACTTACTATTTTCACACTATAAACCAGATCATCTTTCTGTATTACCTGTGTGAAGGGTAGGCTAACTAAAAACAGACAGCTGTTATAGAAATCATCTTTATCTTGGGACCAGCAGTTAGCGTAATGGCTATGTCACTGGACTCCCATGTAGTAGACTGCGGTTCACGTCCCCGACCCAGTGACTTAAAACTCACGCTGGGCACATGTGCGTGAGTGCCCAAGATCCCGAGAGGAGAACGGAGGAGAAGGGATTGTGGCATGGCCATCCCCCATAGGAGGTGAGTCCTCGCTTTCTGTCTCTATGTCTCTCTCTGTCTGGTGCGTGCCTATAGCAAAAACCTCTCCAAAACAAAGAAATCATCTTTATCTTCTCTTCCTATACCTTCCCTTTTTACCCCATTACAAATTGGTGAGTAAATCCTGTGTCCTTCCTTAATAGTATCTCTATAACTCTTCCTTCTTTATTAGTTAGGACTTACCCGTTGTCATGATAGCTAATATAAGCACAGAGGGATTGTAGGATTTTTTTAGGTTAATTGTGTTCATTAGTTTTACAAATGCTTTCTTGCAAGGAGAAGATGGGGTAAAGTTATAGTTTGGCCTTGTAATTGTACATTACCCTCAACACACTCATGAGAGTTTGTGAACATTTTTGTGTTGTATTTTGTTGCAGGAAAAAAAAAAAAAAAAAAAACATGTGATTGCTGACTAAACAGTGAAATCCACACTCCATATTATGCCTTGTCATTTTCTTTAGCTGCTAGGACACTTTTGCCTATATACCATATCCCAGCCACATGACCCCATACGCATACTATCTCACAATTCCGGAAGATAAAAGTAAATATTCTTTTTTAATCCACTGTATCATAAGCTTCAATTTCTCCTGTCACCTGCTGTACTTTATTCCCCCCAGGTGACATCTCAGTTTCTCCTAGTAAGCTTTAAATTCCTTGAGGAAAGGGACCGTTCTCAGAGTTCAGCTTAATGTCTCATACTTTAAACAGTGCTCAACAAATGTTTGTTTAGTAAGTGAACTCTGAAAGATAGGTTTTATCTGTGAATACTCTCTCAATGCGGAAAAAAAAATCTCAAAAGTTCTTTACAAACTGGTGGAGAAGGTGAGAAGTGGGAGGAGGGTCTCAAACCTCTCTTCCTCATCAGTCCTTTTGATCAGATAAGGAGAAGCACAAGGTTAGATAAAAACATGGAAAGAATCACAATGTACTTTTTAACTCTTAATTATAACCTTTAACTGAATGAAGAAGAGAGTTTATAACCATATAATTTTACAGTTAACTGTGTACTTTCATATATATTATCTAATTCAGTCCTCACTGTCACGCATCGAGTTTTCTGATATGATCCTTGCTTCAAACATGAGTTAAAAGAGATCAAGTCATTTGACCGTAGTGCTTACAGTTGGCAAATCCAAGATTCAAACTGAAAATTTAGGATTTTAACTGTGATGTTCTTTCTGCTGTCAAGTAAACATACTAGAGATTACTGGATAAAGCTTCCCAAGTCCCCAACAAATGCTGCATGTCCAGGGCTATAGCAAACCATGAAATAGATTTGCTACTGCAGATTAAGTGC
Organism: Tupaia belangeri chinensis; assembly: GCF_000334495.1. Classification (NCBI taxonomy): domain Eukaryota; kingdom Metazoa; phylum Chordata; class Mammalia; order Scandentia; family Tupaiidae; genus Tupaia; species Tupaia belangeri. The sequence goes on along the minus strand of NW_006159757.1, from coordinate 2,466,947 downwards.
TTCCCTAAAAACGGTTCTTACTGTATTGCTTCATATAAAATTTCTCATATTCCTAACTCGTGTATTCCTTGTCCACATTGACTTTTACCATTTAAATTTTGAATATATGCCATATATTTGAAGTCCTAACCCTTGACCTTGATCTTTACAAGACTGACCTTCAGGATAGGGTATTTATAGAACAGCTAAACAGTCTTCATAATTTCCCTAAACTCTGTCAATACAATGTTTCCAAAGTAGGTAAATGATCTCACACATTAGAGTAGAAGGTGGAAATCAAAATGAGACAGTGAGATTAAATGCAAACCCATAAAGAATTAACAGCACTGGAGGGAGAGATCTTCATTTGGCAAAATATCAACCCAAGTTAGTACTACTGTAGAAGATGAGATGAATAAATATATCTGGTGAAAGCAATATCAGATGTCTTGCTCAGATGCCTAATGGATTTGCATTTTAAACATGGATAATATGAAATAACCCTTAAGGTATTTTTCCAAAATTGCCATCCACTTTTAGTAGGGATTTTTTTTTTTTTTGCCAGCCTGCTTTCTTAAAAAAAAAAAACTTAAGCATTTTTTCTAAACATATTTAAGAAAGGAAAATTACCCTAGTTATCTGTTTTCATTCACTTAGTACAAATCCCAAAGGCCACAGAGATAGTACAATAAATAAATGGAAAAGGACTGTTGCATGAAGTGTGGTATTTATTTGTCTGTTTTAAATGAAGTTGTCATTCCTAAGCCAATCAGAGCATGCATTTTTTATGAGAGGTTGCAACTTGCAGAGAGGTGGAAATGTTAGACACTAATTAATAAACGTGGCTGGCAAAGCAACTCAAACAGCTCAGGACTCAGAAACCAAGGTAGGGAAGGATCATTAGAATATGAAAGTCAGCGGTGCCTTTCCACAGATTTCATGAAAGGACTATAATCCTGTCAGAAGGTTCAAGATAAAATACAGTTGGCTTAAATTTTCCAAGTTAGTTGTGAACCAGAGGTTTTAAAGATTGGCTCGTTACAGTGTTGTTTGTGTGTGTATGTGTGTGTGTTTGTGTGTGTGTGTGGTGGCTTTAGATTCCCTTCCAGTTAAAAGGCAACTAGAGATTACTGGATAAAGCATCAATAATATTAACTGAGCATTGAAGCTCCGTAGAGGAGATGAAGGATGACATGAGTTGCACATGAAATACTCATCAATCCTATGGTTGGTTTAGAGTGTAATGTTTTAAGACACATTTTAGTCAATATTTTCTTTAACTTGAATTAAACCAGTAAATACTAGAGATGAATTATTGGAAAACTCTCCTAACCTTAGAAAATAAATAGCCTACAAAAATTGAACTTTTGAGACTTTATATGAGAGAAGATGATAGCACAATTTCAATATATGAGGTTAAACCACATGAAATTGTCACTGTTAAACTTTTTTTTTCCTTTGGAGGAAGAGAAAGAGGTGGGTATTTTCTGTTGTTGTTTTGAATTTTTCCCCCCTTTATTCATAATAGAGTACACACAAAGGTGAGGGGTGGGAGGGAGGTAGACACCCTCCATAGGTGTAGACACAACAGGATTCACTTCCTCCAGTTCCAGTTTCCCAGTCTATTAGATTTGGGGCATGTGCATGCCTGGCATGTTTCAGGCTGACTGGCCCTAGGATTCAAACCATCATGTGGGGTCTGGCTTCTCTAGAGCAGCAAATTACTGCTGCACCAAGAAGCATTCCTGAGTTAGGCATATTTGACAGGATCTTGCCAGCACAGTCCTCTGCCACAGCCTATTACCTAGTATTACGGGTGTGCACTCCCAAGCACATTCAGGTTGAATGCAGGTGTGCAGTGTGGCCTCACCCTTGTGCACCAGTACCCTGCCATTTGTCCTATAGTGTCTGGGCCATAGACCATTTTTACTAAAAAATGGCAACTTCAGTTGATTTAACCTAACTTGAAGTACAAGTTTTTCTTTATAACAAATATACAACAGTTATGTTGCTGGGATGGCCCTGGAGAATGTGGGTAAGCCCTGTGCATAGAGAGCTGAATCCCATATATCTGACCACAGTGCAGTCCTGGCTCCAGTGGCTTGAAAAACACACCAGACACGTGTCTGTGTGCCCAAAATCCTGTTGGGAAAGAGAAGTGAATGAAAAAGGATTTCAGAGTAACCAAGACCTACTAGGGAGGCGTTTTCTCTCTTTTTCTTTCCCCTTTTCTCTCTGGCAAATACACATGCCCCTAGAAATTTTTTAATTCTGTAGAGAAAAGGGACCAGTAGTGGCATAATGGCTATGTTGCTGGACTCCCATGTAATTGACCACAGTTCCAGTCCCGGACCTGGTGGCTTAAACTCACGCCAGGTGTGTATGTGTGTGTGTGTGTGCGCGTGTGTGTGTCCAGGATCCCAAGAGGAGGATGGAAGAGAAGAGATTGCGGCATGGCCATCCCCCCCAGGGGGTAATTTCTTGGTTTCTGCCTCTCTGTATCTGTCTTTCTGGCGAGTGCATGCGCCCTATAGCAAAACCTCTCAATAAATAAATAAATAAATAAATAAATAAATAAATAAATGAATGAATGAATGAATGAATGCAGGGAAAAAAGTTATATTGGCGGAAGAAGTACTTTGTTCATGACAGGACTCATTATGCCTTTTTGTGGATGAGCTTATGGCAGAAGTTCCAGGAATAAGGAATTCCCCAGTTTGACTAAAATAAAAGAGAAATGTGGCACAATAATGAGAAACTAGCCTTAAAAGGTAGTTTGGGTTAAAGCATGGAATTCCCTGAAGTACAGACCAAGGCACTGGAATTCAATTTGGCAGATAATTTGAACTTTTGGAGCAGGGGAGAGAAATTTCTGGACCTGACTTTTAAATTAAAAAGGCAATGGTGTAGATGATGGTTTGGAAAGCAGTGACCAGAACTGGCGAGGAGGCCCTTTTAGAAGTCCAGGTGATGGCTTCTCGGCCATTTGGCCAAGATCAAATGCAGAAATCCAGGTGAGCAGGAGTGAAGTGAGAGATTGAGCAGAAGGGGCAGAAATAGAAAGCATAAGAAATGTAACAGAGGTAAACCTAAACCAAGAACTCTTAGGGGAAGAAAAGAAAGAAAAGTTCAGGCCACTCCAGTGTTAGGTGAGAGGCCTAGGAAAACAGAGGAGCTCCTCCTAGCTTGGTGATGATCTCCATAAACATCACAAATTTCCAGCGAGTGAGAAATATGCAGGTCCAACCTGGGCAGGTTTCACTGCTCAGAAAGGATTTCAGTCTAGGGAGATGAGGCAGGACTGTGGCTTAGAGAGTCTGAATAAAGATAATTCTGGGCTGTGGTGCAAGAGATCATCAGTTACAGAGTCAAGCCCTAAAAAGAGGGCTTAAAAGTCCCAGGTGAGGAGGTGAGCACCCATTTTGGTGGCTTACATTCACATCTGCGTACTCACAGAGAATTAAGGCACAGGGAGGCAGGCTGAAGGGGCCTGCTAAGGGATTAAACCAAATGGGCATCTCCATGCAGAGTAAAGGTTAGCAGTGGAAGCTGCAGAGTCAGCCTCTTGGCAGCACACAGGATTTTTGTTCATCTCAGTTAACTGGCTGTCACAAACTGAATAACAGTTAACTGACTTCCAGAAAGTACACCTGGCGTTGAAGAAGGAGCCAATGGTTGTGTGAGTACTGAGGCCAAAGTGATCATTATGAGCAAAGACTAATTAATGTCAAAAGAATAATTTATTTTTAAACCAGACTCATTTCTCTTTAAAATATGAGATTATCCTAAGATTGTGGCATGTAGAATCTAGTACTGGAAATGTAAATGAGCTACCAGGTCATTAAACCACTCCATAATGGCCAGGTCAGGCAATATAATTTCAGTGTGTATTTTGCATTGCTCAATTAGCCAGCATGTCTAATTTAGCATCTGGATAACATCTGGAAGAATGGTACTTGAGCATCTATCATTGACTTTGGAAGACAATTCCACAATCAAAAAGAAATTATGGTTAAAAAGGATATCAGTATATTTTCCACTTAGTAATAAGGGCAAATCATTACCTTTCTTACATTTGGCCCATTAATCAGGAGTGATTGTCATCTTACAACTGTCACAGACAATGCCTGTGCTCTTTTGCTGTAATTGTGTTGTCAACATATAGCTTCAGAAGCACTGTAATCGTACAAGGCTTTTCTTAGTTTGAGTCTTTCCATTTATCTCAATTTTCAGAATCATTTTATGCCCTCCAGTTCATATGTCATTAAAACATATAACTCTAAACAGTGGATTCTAGACAAACCTAGGTGTAATCTTAACTAATTTTGCTTTGCTTTTACTTGGGAGCTCAACACTTGATTCATTGTTTATTATATTACAAAGGTACAGTGACAGTGAGGAAAGAACTGAATGTCACCAAAGAAGTTGTTTTCTGTTCACAATAACTGCTAAGCACAATAATAGCAATATCTTCTATTTAAACAATAGTTAATTAGTTACCACATCTTAACCGAGGATTAAAAAGTGGCATAGATTTACCTTTATAATTAATAGACCATAAAACATCCAAGAAAAATTAAATCAAGGAAAAATCTCAATTCTTCCTGCATAACAGTGCTTCTAAGAGCATTATTCTCACACTTCATTCGTAAGAGTTATTTTTCATTCATGGTCCATGCCTCCTATTCATTTTTCTTCTAGTTTTACAAATAAGTAAAGCAAAATGGAAGCTTGTGTTATGATTTAGTATGAAAACACAGAATCTAATCATAGCTAATGAGTATAATAAATGCTAGGCTGTACCTCCTCTTGTTTGGTATGTGTTTTATATACAGAAGGTAACGTAGACTGAATAACTAGGATGCCAAGTTACAGATGGGGTTGTGGAATGTTATTTGACAGCCGATTAGAGTAATCTGTCAGAAATGATGACTTAATCACCATAACAGACTCCAAATTCCCTCATAGAATTCCACCCAGAGTAATCTAATTTTCCTGCAATATTTTATTTTATTTTGCCAAGACTACAGGGTTAAATTGCTTGTTTTTTTTTTCCCCTCTAGTATATTGCATGATTTGAACAGAAATGTAAATAGGTGGTGTTATTATAACTAAAAAGGCTGAATTGGGGCCTGAGAACTCAAAAGTAGCTGTATGATTCTGGGTTCTTTGTGTTTTCCTCCATCACTATCTTATTAGTGTATATGAAGAAAAACTGGCAGTTATGCAATACAAGCTCTGTGCTTCCCAGATGACCAAGAAAGGTCATTCTTTCCAGTGTGTTCTTTAGCTTTCAAATGAGACCTTTTCTTTTTTCCCTCAGGACACTTCTGTACTGTGTAAAACAATAAAGATGATGAGGATAATAATTTTACTGAGCACTTATTATCCAGTCAGTGTTTCAGACACTTCACACGTATCAGCAGCTATTAAGAAAAATCATAACTTATTTCCACTGTGTGTGTGTGTGTGTTTCCTCCTGGTTGTGATTTGCCTAAGAAAAAGGATAATTTAGGTCTCTTTGTTATTATACTCCAATCTTCTTTTTCCCTTAATTTAGATCACTTTTACAAACATGTATGCCAGCAAATACTGATTGAAAAGTTTCTATGTATCTACTATGTTAACCCACTTGATGCACTAAAGAACAATTCTGAGTAACATTATAACTCAAAATATAAACATCTCATATGCTTTGCTTCCACCATGGAATTTGCATCTTCAGAAGGTAAAAGTTTTCTCCAGAATTCTCAAATCAGCCTTCAAACATCCTGTGTAATCCCAGTAGTTAACGCAGAGCTGAATACCAGGGCCTTCTGACTTGGATGAGGTACCCAACAATAAGTGAACCATGTTTTGATTTACTTTATAGATTCTTGGTCCACTATTGCATTGCTAACAGAAATACCTGAGACTCAGTGATTTATAAAGAAATAGAGGGTTTTTTAGGCCACAGTTTATAGGTCCAAAGTCTAGAAACCAGCCTCTCCTGAGGCTAAACATGGAGGAAGACAGGACCTTGAGCAGAGCAGCTGTCCCTAGGCTTCCTTTGTTCTGGTCTATGTCCGTTTGGCTCTGCCTGCCTTATTTCCTCTCTTTCTAGGCATTCCACAACTCAGTGATGGGGGGCCTGCCCTAAGGCCTTTATCACACACAAAAGCCCCACACTGGAACACCAAGAAAGGATAAAGTTTTTACTTAACACCTTTATAGTACAACCAAGTCCCAGCACAGGAACTTTTGGGGAACATTCAGTCACCACTCACTAAGACCAAATTCTAAAACATGCCCCTTTGGGGGTCAAACCATTATTCAAACCATAACAAGTTCCAATGTACTTTTTTTTACTATCAGCTTGTGAATAAACAAAAAAAGTAACATCAACTAATGAGAACGAGGAGTCAGCAGGTGACATGGTGGTTAAGATGTCAGACTCCCATGTAGCCAACCGTGATTTGAATTCCAGACCTAGAGGTTTGAGAATCATACTATGTGTGTGTGTGTGTGTGTGTGTGTGGGTGCCCAAAATCCTGAGAAGGAAATGGAGGAGAAGGGATTGTGGTGTGGCCATCCCCCTTGGGGATGATTTCTCACTAGGGCTCTGTCTGTTTCTCTCTGTCTTGCTGGTAAGCACATGGACCCTATGGCAAAAACCCCAAATAAAAAAGATAAAGATAAATTAATTAATGAAGTTAATGAGTATGAATCAAAGCTATTACTTTCTTCTTACAGAATAACTGATGGCTAATCTTGCATATCATCAGTTTTTCTCATTAACATAGGTATAAACATTTCAGCTAGCTCACCCCATGAAAGAAATCTGAGTCTAATTCCATCTTGTGAGTCTTATTTATAAGTCTGAAGGGCTTATAGGATTTGAATTTACATTGAACCTCTGGATTTGAGCCATATATGTAGATCCTTTGAGGTCAAATGGCATATTGACTGGAGCTGTACTTCTCTGACATGAGTACAAAGCTATGATTTCTTTTTTCTTTCATTTCTTGTAGGTTTTTAAACTTTCTTCCCTGCCTTTTTCATGGCATTAAGTTTTGTTCTGGTTCAAAACTTGCACACTGTTTAACGTTATGTGTGTGTAAAATGTATGTACACACATAGACACATGTGTATTACACACCTTAATAAATGTGCTTCTAATTGGGAAGAAACCTAGAGATTGAGGCAATCTTTGTGTCTAACATGGAAGAGGAAAATCATGATCATTTTTAGGTTCCTAGAAACCACAGACTCCCCTTGCACCACAACTGTATGTATGTATGCTCGATGTAGAATTAAAGAGAGGATTTTAGCTTGTGCTCTAGCTCCAGGCAGACCTGAGTTCAAATCTCCCCTCCACTAATTACTTATTATGGGACCTGGCCAAGTTATTTACCTCTGTCCCCTCATTCCTTGTACCAATCTCATAGGGCTGTTGTGAGATTTAAATTAGTCAACATACATGAAGAACCTATAATAATGCTTGAAAAATTGAGGGTCAAAGGACTATTTCCTTGGCTTTCATAAAATCGCCTAAACTGTCCATCTTGCTTGTCAAGGCATAGCTATGTATTCTCGATATGGCTTTGTCCCAATGAGAAAAGTTGATTTTGACTCATCTGATGAATTCTTTCTGGCATCTGCAGTTTCACACAAATGTCATTTCTATTAAAGATGTCAGTATGTTTACAATTTTGTTACCATTAAAAAAGAAAAAATTTAGAACTTCTTGTTCAGTACTGACAAGTCAATATTCCTACCCCTACCTCTGATTCTTGTCAGTCTCTGTAATGCAGAGCATAACATGGGAGTGACTGCCCAAATAAAAAAGATAAAGATAAATTAATTAATGAAGTTAATGAGTATGAATCAAAGCTATTACTTTCTTCTTACAGAATAACTGATGGCTAATCTTGCATATCATCAGTTTTTCTCATTAACATAGGTATAAACATTTCAGCTAGCTCACCCCATGAAAGAAATCTGAGTCTAATTCCATCTTGTGAGTCTTATTTATAAGTCTGAAGGGCTTATAGGATTTGAATTTACATTGAACCTCTGGATTTGAGCCATATATGTAGATCCTTTGAGGTCAAATGGCATATTGACTGGAGCTGTACTTCTCTGACATGAGTACAAAGCTATGATTTCTTTTTTCTTTCATTTCTTGTAGGTTTTTAAACTTTCTTCCCTGCCTTTTTCATGGCATTAAGTTTTGTTCTGGTTCAAAACTTGCACACTGTTTAACGTTATGTGTGTGTAAAATGTATGTACACACATAGACACATGTGTATTACACACCTTAATAAATGTGCTTCTAATTGGGAAGAAACCTAGAGATTGAGGCAATCTTTGTGTCTAACATGGAAGAGGAAAATCATGATCATTTTTAGGTTCCTAGAAACCACAGACTCCCCTTGCACCACAACTGTATGTATGTATGCTCGATGTAGAATTAAAGAGAGGATTTTAGCTTGTGCTCTAGCTCCAGGCAGACCTGAGTTCAAATCTCCCCTCCACTAATTACTTATTATGGGACCTGGCCAAGTTATTTACCTCTGTCCCCTCATTCCTTGTACCAATCTCATAGGGCTGTTGTGAGATTTAAATTAGTCAACATACATGAAGAACCTATAATAATGCTTGAAAAATTGAGGGTCAAAGGACTATTTCCTTGGCTTTCATAAAATCGCCTAAACTGTCCATCTTGCTTGTCAAGGCATAGCTATGTATTCTCGATATGGCTTTGTCCCAATGAGAAAAGTTGATTTTGACTCATCTGATGAATTCTTTCTGGCATCTGCAGTTTCACACAAATGTCATTTCTATTAAAGATGTCAGTATGTTTACAATTTTGTTACCATTAAAAAAGAAAAAATTTAGAACTTCTTGTTCAGTACTGACAAGTCAATATTCCTACCCCTACCTCTGATTCTTGTCAGTCTCTGTAATGCAGAGCATAACATGGGAGTGACTGGCGTGGCACAATTATTGACCTAGCGGGATAGACCCTGCTAGCTTGGAGGGTTTTACCTAGCTAGGAAAGATCCCTTGACAGTACAAAGTCTTTCAGGGTGGAGGATGGCAAGCCAGGTTGGTGTCAACTTTTTTAGAACTTATTTTTACCATTCATAAAATTTTTTGAGAACAATTCAGAAAGTATAGGTGATTTTGGTATTTCGTAATAACTATACAAGCCAGATACACAGTCTTCCACATGAATCATTTTTGCATTGTCATGGAATGAATGAAAAATACCAGTTTGTCTTTACTGGCTGGGATCCTTTCATTTTCTCATTTGGCACAGAGCTCTTCTGTGAATTCACTTTTGTCTCCCCTCTGTCTCTACTTTTAAATATTTTATGGGCAGTAAGCTTATAATATGTGCCAGCACGGCTGCTCTCTCTCAGAGGATCAGGATGGGTTTAATAATGAGATGCGTAACAGTGACTCTGTAAAACCCATTTCAGGTTAAAAATGGCATGTTTTATTGAATCTTGTGTTAAAGGTGGTTAACTCATCAATTGGTGATGGCTGGGGTTAAACAAGTTTCAACATGAGTTCTCTGTGTGAGAAACCAGCCGCGCCACCTTCCCTCAGCCGTTTGCTTCCCCAGCACTCTCTCTTGCAGACGAGGCTCCTGTGAACTCTGAATCTTCCCTTAATGCCTCACAGGAGCAAGGCAGCGAGCTTTGGAGAAAGCACGCTAGTCTTTGTCTCTAATGGGGACTCAAGAGGGCCGTTACTGAGTGTGGGGCTCTGTTCCTGGGCATGCTCTCTTGCGCTGCAGCATGATAAACTCCATGTGGGCAGTGACAGCTGTTGCCAGAGTTGTGTGCGGCTCTCTACGTGGCCTTCACCCCACAGACTTTGACTAATGGCTTTGCTCCAAAGTTGTATCCTCATTTTCATTTTAATTAGCCACAGCTGGGCTCTTCTGTGACATATTGAAGGTCAATTCAGTCTGAAGTGGGCAGTGTCAGGTCCAATCAGTGGTCACCATTCTGAAGACCAGGAGCAGACAGCTCTGTTCTGGGGCCCTGTGTGTATACGGAGGCAGAAAAGGAGAGAGGACCAAATGCCACTCACTCACTAGGAGGCTAGGAGGTGGGGTGAAGGGGGAGGCGTTAAGCTAGAAGGCCTGTGTGCCCAAACACCAATAGACAGCTGCCTACCAGGGTGACAAGGATGGAGGCAGCTAGTGCCTGTGTCCAAGAAAAGCAGCTCCCTGTTGTCATTGGGGCACAAGCTTAGCTTCGGGTTAGAAAAGACAGCGAGACAGAGGCCTTAATCCTCAAGCTGCCCCAGCTCACTGAAAGCCTACCCAAACCCCAAAGATGTTATTCCTGAGTGCTAAGTAAGTGCTCTTCTTTGAATGGCTTGCTCACCTTGGCTGTGTATCTGATGCCAATACTTACAAGAGAGGTGTAACAAAAATTAAACACCTGAATTCTAAGGGACTTGCTAGCTCCAGTCTCTAGGAGCTCCTAAAATGCCCCCTTTTGTTATATTTCATTTGATTTTACACAAATCTGGCAAAACAGAAACCAACAAGTTAACCAGTACCTTAATGTGTAACTTTGGGTACGTCATTCTGCAGCAAATCCATGTGCAAAGAAATCTTCAAAGAAACAGATTGAGAAGCCTTTCTTCATAGAAATGTAAACTCAAAAACATACCAGGTCAAAGTTACTCCCTTGAACAGGATCTGTTTCCAAAACCGTGGCTCCTGCCATTCACCTGGTATAAGCATGCTGCAGACAGCCTAGTATGAGAAAACCATGGGCTTTCTATTGTCCTTATTTTTTTAAGAGAGATTTTTGCTATAGGGAATGTGCACTCACCAGAGAGACAGAGAGGACCGAGAGAGAAAGTGAAAAATCACCCTCTGGGGGGATGGCCACACTGCAACCCCTTCTCCTCTATAATACCCTAGATTGGGATTTTGGGCACATACATAGCATGAATTTCAAGTTGCCAGGTCTGGGACTCGAACTTAGTTCAACTACATGGGAGTCTAGCAATGTAACCATTACACCATCTGCTGGTCCCTCTCCTATTATCTTTTAATATCACAAGCCCTTCTTAATTGAACACAAATAACAGACTCTTTACTTGTATTTCATTGTGATTCGAGAAAGCTATGTGAATATTAGACTGGTGCTTTTAAAATCCTTAGACTCATCAAACAGATCAGGACAGTACAGACCACTGAATATTATTTCAGACACAACCAGTTCTTTGTGGTTACAGAGGTGCAGTCTCAGTTTAATTAGCACACATGTCTTAAGAGATTCCTTGCAAACATTCTTGAAGATTACGGGCTTCTGGAGAAAGTAGTCAGCAGGGAATTAGCCACAATCTTGCCCCTGAGATTCTCTTACCTCTGGAGAAACTGCCATCTTCTGTGGCTCTTCCCCGGCCTACTGCTGTCAACTGGGACATCCAAGAGCACAGCATGGAACTCCATCCTCTAGCCCTATCTACGCCTGCAGCAGATATAACCAGGGTCACTAGTCAATAGAGATTGTGTTGAGAAGCAGCAGTTCTGACCCCACTAGATTTATCTTTAGTTCTTGAGAAAAATGCTGAGGTTAAAACATCTGTCTGCCGGGAACCAGCAGTTAGCGTAATGGCTATGTCGCTGGACTCCCACGTAGTCAACCGCGGTTCGTGTCCTGGACCCGGTGGCTTAAAACTCACGCCGGGCGCGTGTGCGTGCGTGCCCAAGATCCCGAGAGGAGAATGGAGGAGAAGGGATTGCGGCGTGACCATCCCCCCTGGG
>NW_006159757.1:2435047-2454468 GCF_000334495.1 Tupaia belangeri chinensis | reverse complement strand
GAAAATCTCTCAAAAAAAAAAAAAAAGAAAAGAAAAACATCTGTCTGCCAATCCCAGTGCCTTGGATAGTTGCAATGCAGGATTGAGTAGAATTACATTGTTTTCCTCCTACTTACAATTATCTAATCCAGATACGTATTTTTTACTGTTAGTCTTGTACTTTTAAGTATTTTTCTTTTTGGTGAATGATCTCAATAGCTTCTGTTGGGTGAAAGATCATATCATCATTCAAAATGACCTATTTTCTCTTACTCTCTGCCTTCAAATGTGTCGTTTCTTCCCTGAAGAGTTCTTCATGCATCTCTTGGTTAACATTAGGATTTCTTCAAAAATGAAATCAAATATTGGTTCTTCTGTGACAACTTCTCCAGATTATCCTCTCTTATTCTGTGTTGGGTATCTCCTCTGAATTCCCACACTTCAGGTCTTACCACAGCATGTCTTTCTCTGGGAAATGATTGACCTACAGAGCCACAGGCTCCGTTATGGTGAAAACTCTTTTATCCTTCCATTTCCAGCATCTAACATGGTGTCTGAAAAGAGCAGAAATAAGTGAATGAATGAGTAGTCCTAGAATCATATTGAGTGAAATCTTTGAAACCACCCCTGTTACAGGCAAAGAATCCCTTTATTATAACTTCAAACTTTAAACTCGGGATGCCCATTCTTGTACAATAACTTCCTTGTTCCATTCACGTAACCGCCCAACGTTCTTAGAATCATGAGATTTTGAGAAAGTAAAACATCAGTATGAGAATGACTCCTCCAGACAAATTTTTGTCTTTCTTGACATTTACATCTTATATGTGAACAGAACTTTATAACTCAACTACTCACGATAATAAGCCATTTTAATACAGTACTGATTGAACACCTTTCTCTAAGAAGGTCACAGTGCTTTACATATATTATCTAAATTGTCTAAAGAATATGCCTGAAGTATGGTGATCACACACTCAGAATTCACCATGGTCTGATAGTGAGACCTCTGTGAAGTTGATTTTACCCCTCTCTGGGGAAAAGACCAAAACAAAGTTCAAGCCTATAGTGGTAGTAACCATTTTATTGCTACCTGTTACTTTGCTGAGCCTTCTGGATAGTCTTAGGTCAGAAACTGAAATAATTCTCTCAGTAGCTGCAAGAAAACCAATAGGTTAAGTCTTAGCGTAATACTAGTTATAAAGGTATGGAGATAAAGTATTACGGGAGTTCTGAGGAAGGGAAGATTACTTTCACCTAAAGGGATATTTCAGGCACCTTCAAAGAGTGTCTGGCTCCAGCAGTGAGTGAAGCCTATAGTTCTTGATCCAAGGCTCAAGTGGCCAAGTCCCATGTTGGACGTTTTATGGAGAAGCAGTGTGGTAGAGGGGAGTCATCATTAGACTAAGAGTGTAGAGATTAGATTTCTGATCCCAGCCCTGTCATTAACCAGCTGTGTGTCCTCAGTGAAGTTGTTTATTCCCATCACACCTATAAACTGAGAGCACTGAACTATATGACTTCCAGGGCCTTTTCCAGCTTTTGAGTGGGATGGTTACCACTCCCAGATCCTTTAGTCCTCCACGTGCTTCCCAGATGGATCTGAACACTTGGAACACTCTATTTGTGCTCCTCTTTAGGTGTTTACCACAATTCTTTTGGATGTATATGCATATCAGCCAGCATGGTAGACTCTAAGCTCTCTGAAAGCAGAAGCCACGGTCCTTTCATTTTTGTATCACATACATAATGTAGGTGCACTTTCCTCATTTCTCCTTTATCTTTAACCTGTGAATTTCATGTCTTTTCAATACATTAACCTGTGCGAGTCTTTCCTATCTTAGGAGGAGACACCACCACCCATCTTCCATTCCTGCCCTGCATAGAGGAGGTATCTTTCCTCCATTTGCAGCTAATCTTCTTCAAATAGTGGCCTTTGTTGTCCTCCCCTTGACTCCACTTTCTACAGTCTGGCATTCAGGTCCCCTATACTTCCTAGAAATTGCTTCTGATAAATCCTCCAGGGAACTTTGAATTACCCAATCCCAAAAGGTACTTCGGTGTTTCATCAGAGTCACTAGAAGTACTTGTTCCAGGAACTGGCAGGTGTCATAGTGGTTAAGGCGCTGGACTCCCACATGGCCAACAGTGATTCAAGCCCGAACCTGGTGACGTGCTTTCTCACTTTCCATTTCACTTTCTCTATGTCTCTGTCTGGTCAAGTTAAAAAATAATAATACCTAAATTAAATATATAATTCTTTAAAAAAAGAAAAAGTAGTACTCGCTCTGACAAATCCCTTATTTCTGATAAAGTGTATCTTATTATCCTCCTCTCATGGCTTCTGCAAGGTTGACAATTCCCTGCTTCTCCTGCTCCCCTGGTGCCCTTTGCTCTGTCCTCCCAGACTTTAAGCTTAAACCCCACATTTCCAACTTCTCTCTGTGGCTCATAGTCACATCAAAGTTAGCATGTCCAGACCTGCACTCAGTAACCTCCTGCAAAATGATTTTCTCGTGTGTTCCCTGTTTGGGCAGTAACCTACACTCCATCTGGATGTCCAGGTCTGGAGTTCTTCATCCCCATGACCAGCTAGTTACCACTGAATTAATGATCAAGATCACGCAGGCTAGGGCACCTACCCCCCCTGTCCTGCCTGCCTACTATGTCTTCTTTTATTCTCCCTGCATGCTGCAAAAATGACTTTTCTCTAATACAAATTCACTTTGTGATCTTTGCTACTTAAATCTTCTCACCTGAGCATAGATTTTTAGAAAAAATTTCAATTCCTTAACTTGCAAGACCCTGTAAGACCTAGGTACTGTCTGTCTACTTTGTAGCATTATGACCTTCCTGCTTACATTTTTAACTCCTTGAGAGAAAACTGTGCTCTCTCACTTCTCTCCATCCCCCCTCCCCCTCTCTCTCAGAAGTATTTGCCATAGGGCATGTAAGCTCACCAGAGAGAAAGAGAGACAGAGACAGTGAGAGAGAAAGTAAGAAATCACCTACCTCCCATGAGGGAATAGCTATGACGCAATCCCTCAGCCTCCATTTTCCTCCTGGGATTTTGAGTGCACACACACACACATGTGCCCAGCATGAGTTTTAAGCCACTGAGTCTGGGACTCAAACCATGGTCACCTATGTGGGAGTCCAATGACATGGCCACTAAACCATCTGCTGACCCCCTTACCCCTTCTCTTTACATAAGATAGCCCATGGGTTTCCCTTGCCATTTCTTTCTTCCTTTCTCCGCTGGCCAGCCCAAGCCCTTGAGCCAGATCTCACCTGTGCTAGGAAGTCTTCACTTTCCTTGACAGGTAGATGTATGCACCTGTGTCCTGGACTGTCGCACTTTCTCTCCTGCCTCTGCCCTGGCACTACCGCATTGCTCAGCTGTCTGTTGGCAACAGTTTCTTCCCACAACGGGTGAGCACCTGCAGGGGAGAAGCTTCTTCACCTGGTCTTCATCCCCAGTCCTTACCTGCCTTACCTGAAGCCTGACAAATGGCAGCTGTTTCTTCCTTGATTGCTGAGCAAGTGGACAGATGCAGACTGGAAGAACAACCTACTTAAAGATTGTGCATCTCCCCCAAACATTTCTTTAGTCCTCCCCTCCATGAATGTAGGCTAGAGGCCATATTCCTCGTCCTAACCAGGGATCTCCACAGTTCACTTCTGCCTGCTTTTTGAGGTACACATTCTACTCTGTGCTGAAAAGACTGGTGTATTCATTGATCCCTAAACACCTCATCTTATTCTAGTCTTTCCTTCAGAGATTGAATATATTAATCAATGAAGTAAGAATCATAGACCCCCACAGTTCAAGGCCTACATTCTATGCATAAGAGCATCTTGCCTTTTTAAGAGAAACGAAGCAGCTCTGAGTTATTTAGCCTGATATCCCTGGACAGTCCTCCCTCTCTCTTTTGCCGCCCTCTGTCCCTTCCTCTTGTTTGTTGAAGACCCTGGCGGGCATTAGGTGCACATGTTCCTGACTGCCTGACGATAGTTTCCCATCAGATATGTGCCAGAGCCAAGTACCATTCTGTTTGCATTTAAATTAGATAAAACCCAAGGCTGTGGCTTGTAAGTGATGGAAGTCCACTGGGGAAATTAAAGGTTCAGAGAGAACGGACCCATTATAATAAAGGCATTTGCATAGCCAATGATTCCATCTACCCCGTGGCTTCTGTGTTCCTTGGGGTATGATGAGCTATGAAGCAAAAGGATCTTTGAAAGTAGTTTGAGGAATTTATTTTAATTGGAAATGGTGGTGGCATTCTTTACTTGGAGTAAACTCTGTGGATCAGGCACAGAAGTGTGATCAGTGCTCTGTGAAGAGCCATGGAACAACCACATCTGCCACAATTCAGGACCTCAGCCCCACCCTGTCTCATGTTCCTTCTAC
Source organism: Tupaia belangeri chinensis (assembly GCF_000334495.1). Classification (NCBI taxonomy): domain Eukaryota; kingdom Metazoa; phylum Chordata; class Mammalia; order Scandentia; family Tupaiidae; genus Tupaia; species Tupaia belangeri. The sequence goes on along the minus strand of NW_006159757.1, from coordinate 2,450,075 downwards.
TCCTGACACATATTGAACCTGACCATAGTGTCCCTGCGTCCCTTTCTCCCTGTCCCTCTCCTTCCTTCTTTCTTTCCTTCCTTCTTTCCATTCTTCTAGTAGCTCTATATTCCTGTTCTACACTTAGTATTTAATAAAAATTATATATGGCACCGGAATCAATCAATGAATGCTAGATTACTCATAACTATTAGACGGAAGAAAAATCCATGTAACAGACGTCTAAATCAGCCAGAAGAGAAACAAAAATCTACATTTAAATTTGTCATAATGCATTAAGAGTAGCTAAATTTTTTCTTTCTTTCTTTCTTTCTTTCTTTATTTATTTTTTTTTTTTGGAGAGGTTTTTCACTATAGGGCGCGTGTGCTCACCAGACAGACAGAGAGAGACAGAAAGCGAGAAATCACCCCCCAGGGGGGATGGCCACGCCGCAATCCCTTCTCCTTCATTCTCCTCTCGGGATCTTGGGCATGCACGCACACGCGCCCGGCGTGAGTTTTAAGCCACCGGGTCCGGGACGTGAACCGCAGTTGACTATGCGGGAGTCCAGCGACATAGCCATTACGCTAACTGCTGGTTCCCAAGAGTAACTAAATTTTTTCAGCATGTCCCAGGCTCTGCTTATAAAGCACTTTACATGCATTTTCTCATTTCATTATCAAACCCTGCCATGCAAGGACTATCTCCATCTTACAGATGAGGAAACTGCAGCCAGAGACATTCAGACATTTGCCCACACATCACATAGGTGTCATGAATGGCAGAAAGAGAATTCCTCTAAGATAGAGGCAGAAGCTAGACTGAGTGGCAGAACTAGGTTTCATGCTCAAGTGTGATTTGAAAAGCCAAGCATTTCAATACTGTGTTCTGGTGCCCTGTGACTTAAAAGGTTTAGATTCCTGAACGTCAAACACAAACATGATTTTTAACATAGTTCATTTTACCTGAAACAAAAATGTCTTATTATTTATGTGCCCTTGTAATAGTATCAGTACTCTAGCTGAATAGTATCAGATTTCCGGGACTGTTTCTACAGTTGTCCAATCTGCCTTTACTTTCTCACTTTTGTATTTTTAGATGCATCATCCCATTCAGATGAAACCTGCAGATAGTGAAAAGTCAAACGGTAGGTGGTAACCAACTGTCTTGTTTAATCATACCTGCTTCCTGAAATTAAAAAGTCCCGTGGGGGAGGGAGGAGCCAGCCCGAAGGGCTTTTTCTCTTAGAAGGCTGAGGACTGCAGTAGGAACCTTCCACCCTCTACTTTCCTGCTTCATTTATCTCTGGCTTGAAGATCTATGAGAATGTCACAAGGAATGGTTTTCCTGTTCCTCCGTTTGGGGCTTGCCCTGTGTAGTGACCCTGCAGCATTTGGCTCTTAAGTTATCTCCTCTGACAGAGCAACATAAGGACCCCTGATGGGGAGCTCAGAGGACACTATCAGAAAGGAATTGCCCATGAAGAAAAAGGCTATCTTTTTTTTTTTCTTTTTCCGTTTGGTCTGCTTTGACTTGGAGACTATCTTATGGCAGTGTTCTCTAAATTGTCCTGGTGCATTTGCGTCAGAATTCATTCAGAATTCAGTCTGCTGATTAAATAAATGTACACCTGGTATAAAAATACGCATTTGATGAGGTCCATGAAATAATTGGAGTTTGCCTCTCTAAGACATGAGAGGACTGATAGCCATGTTTCTCCCTCTTAAATTTTCACCTCCATTTCTGCAAGCTTCCTGGCCCTGTTTTGCTCTTTTAATGTACTGAAATGTATGTTCAAAGAATCGGCTACCTTCCTGGGCCACAGAGCTCTATGTCCCACCAGACTGACATAATCAGCACTGTTTCTTCCCACGGCAGTTTTGCACCTCATTAATTAGTAATCAGGGCAGAAGCCATGCACTTGGAGATCTGCATATCTGCAAATGTAAATTATGATTGGGCTCTAAATCTCTCCACAAGGTATTTTTTTGCTAATTGTAGTGCATCCCATTTTCTGGCTTCTCCACAGACTAGAAAGTTTTGAAGAAAATTCCAAGCCCTAGCTCAGTGCTGCTGGTGCTTGTTTTATCAAGCTCTCCTCTCTCTGGTGGTAGACTTTGGTGCTTGACCCGCTGTCCTCTCTGCCCTGTGCTTTCCTTAGGATTATTTCTCTTTTTCCTAGACTGCTTTATCACAAACATGACACTCCGTGTCAGAAGTTCTAAAAGCTGCCGCTGCTTTGCCACAAGTCTGTGATGGGGCCACTTCATTTTTTTAATCAGCAGTTACTTATTGGTTGCTTACTGTGTGCCAGGCATGTTGGTAGGGGCTGGGGCTGCAGCAATAAATTTGAAAAGGAAAAAGAAAAGACTACAAGGGACTGACCTTGGCCTCGTGGAACTTACATTCAGTTCACTGATGTAGGTGCCTGATAGTCACTTAAACACAGAACTTGAATCTCCCCATTACTAACAATGGGAACGACCATAACTCCTTCAGATGGTCTGGCTTTTTTTTTTTTTTTCTCCTTTGAGTCTCAAATAAGACATCTGTAACCGTCTTTATAACTGATAGGGCACTTCTGTAAAATGTTGATTATTGTTAGTATTATGCAGAGATTTTCCCCTGCCTTATGAGGTACCTGTCTCTCTATTTAGAAGGCCATTGTCCCCTGTGGATTCCTTGAGTCCTTTGACTCCTGGAGGTGCATGCTTGCGGTCTGTGGTCTTCTTCAGTGGGAAGGAGAGGGACGAGTCTTGTATTGGTGGGATGAATCGTATCAGGGGAGGCCATGTCACACCTTCTAGCTGTCAGAAAATGCGCCCTGTCCTTCAACCCCATAATTCTCTAAACTGGATGAGGACAAAGGATGAAGTACACAGACAAGGTTTTGCCTTATCATACCCAGCCTTACGTTGCAGTTAGAAAAACACGACAAATGAGAAGACTGAGTTGAAACTCCCGAGTAATTGAACATGAAAAGATTTCTTCCTTTGCATTTTCTAACATGCATATACACACCCTGACTTAGAATCCTTTCCATAAGCCAACTGCCAGGAGTTCTGAGGGATTTGTTGCTGTTGCTGTCCAAGATCTACTCTGGACACTATGTACAAAGTTTGCTTTGGGTCTACAGCAAGAGAATAAAACTGTCATGGGTGCCCCCAGTTTTGCATGATCTCAGAAGCCAAGGAGGATTGGGCATCATTATTACTAAGATTAAGAGAATACCGAAAAAATATGCCATTGTTCAGGAAGCAGCAAAGGGCAACAGTTAAGAACTATATTGAGAAGCCTAGAGTGGACTTCTGAGTCTGCACTTGTTAGTTGTGTCCTTGGACAAGTTACTTAACTTCACTCACTCTGCACTTGTTAGTTGTGTTCTTGGACAAGTTACTTAACCTTACTGTGCACTTGTGTTCTTGGACAAGTTACTTAACGTCACTCAGCCTCAACACCTTCAGCTGTAAAAGGGGGACACAGTAATGTAGTCTGAACTCTTTTTGTAATGCCTGCCTTACAAGGTTGTTCGAGGATTACAGAAGTTAACATCTGTAAAGAGCTTAGCATAGTATCTGGCACATAGTAAATATCCAGTAGCTAGGATATGCTGAATTAGCAGCATAATTCCACTGAGGCAGCTGTTTTGGTGCATTTTGAATGATAGAGGCTGGCACGTCCAGGGTTGGGCTGTTCATACCGAAGCATGGTTCTGTATATGAGTGGAAAACCCCTAACTCTTGTAATGAGGCCAATTCACCCTTTACGTGTAGATTGACCTTCATTTTCTGAAAAGTCAAAATGTGTAAATGGATTCGAAGCTGCTTTTAAAAGGCTCTTCTCTGTAGACTCAAACACAACTTCAGTTTGCATAGGCATAAAGAGGTTTCAGGGTTCACATTGGACCTGACTTAAGAATCAGAAGAAATGTATAATTGTCTAAAGCAAGTGATAAAAGCTGCAAGCCTTTTCTGATTTCACATGGCATTTTTGACAGGTAAGCATAGTTTCAAAAGCTCAAAGAACACAAAGATTTCTTTGGCTCGGATGCTCTAAATAGCTTCTGTAGTTGTGAAAGAAGTATAACGAGCTCTAATTGCACTTTTATTGAGTTTGCTGACATTTATGGATAGCACAAAGGATTCATCACAGTTAGACAGTTACTGTCTTCATTATCAGTGTGTTCAGATTTCTAAAACTTTGTATTTGCAGAGCAAGAAAGGGCTGATAATCACAGATTAATTAGTGATGGACAAATGGATTTGAGAATAGCAATCACCCTCTGAAGTCTTTGTCCACCTAGAGATTCTGATAAAGGGGACCTCTGTGGTGAGCCCAGTAATGTTGGATTGCTTGTAGGTTGGCCTGGCACTTTTGTTTTTACCTAATGGGCTTTCTAAATCTTCATGGCTTCTGCCCTTTCCATGGGCCCTCAGTTAAGCTGCAGCCTCTAGCACATTTATGCAAACTGCCAACATTTTATTTTCTGCCTGTGTTTCTACTATACGAGGTGTCAAGAAGGAAAAACAATTCTTTTCTGGATAAGCAATACAGTGCTACTGCTGTTTAGAAGAACACACTGAATAAATGCCCAGCTTCTAACAGAATCCAAGTCTTTTGTCATTTTTCTACTGCAGACAGTTGAGTGGTGCCATAAGAAGGGCATGTGAGGAGGTGTGAATTTAAGGTACCCACAGGAACTAGCAAAGACATAGTTACTGTCTTTCATTGTAGGTACCATCCATATACTGTTCTGAGTAGTGCCCAGTTCTTAATCCTCTATTGCTGTGGAAGTATCAGCTGTGAAAGACTGAAAATTAAAAGCAGTTGCTGAAGCTAGTCTCGCAGTGAATGATAAGAAAAGCATAGCGGTTGCCTCTGATTCCGTGCTTGGATCTTGGTAGCTAGAGCCAGCATTCACTATTATGTTGTGATTCTTGTCAGGAGGATTGTTTTTATTCTGCGGACAGAGCATAAATCTATCTTGCTTTATCCTTCAACCTCACAAGTTGTTGGGAGTCCTTAAAGCCTAGGATCCAGAAATGCCATTTAAGACCACTGTCTCTTTTTCTCAAGCTCTCCAAAACCTCCAGTGTCCATGGGTCAAGTTCAGAGCTAGCAGGAGTCAAGAGAAGTAAATATTATCAGGGAAAGATGGAGACCTGCAAAGCCTCCATTAAAATGAGAATTATAGGGCGTTTCCATCCAGTCACTTTCTGATTTACTAGAAGATGAAGAAATAATTTTGAAATTCAAAGTGGAGAGACTCACAGATTTGGAGGCAGTAATTAAATGCCATATGTTAGCACTAACACATTGAAAAGTTGTTAATTAATTCAGGCAGCCCTGAATACAGGTGTGACTTTGACAGATTGTACACCAGGGTGTTAGCACAGACTTACAATTAGGAATTAAAAAAAAAAAAAAAATGAAGTTTCTATTCCCCTAACTTAAAAAAGTCACCCCTTGGATGTAAGGTATTAACCCTTTCTCATTATGCTGTGAAAGGAAGCCTTGACATGGTTGCTGTTGTAAACCCCTTTCAGTTCTGCTGTTGATGAAAGGGACCCCATCAGTATGGTACCTCATAGAGAAAAGTATTTCCCTGCCCCCTTTCATTTGCCATCCTAGAGGAAAATCACTTTTCCCCCAGAGGACAGGGGCCTTTCCTTTTTATTCTTTTTTGTTTTGTTTGTTTTAATTCCCCTAAAGCACCTAGCAGAATATTGTAAACACAGTGGGCTCCGTTAAGCAATCAACTTGGGAAAAACTTACCAATAAAGTTATCAAAAACTGATGAAAAAGTTAGGTCAATTCAAGATGCTTTTGTTGATTTAAATATTTACAAACTGTTAGGGAATCCACAGAATGGTAATCCTGGAAATAAATTTTATGAATAAATTCTCACCAGAAAATGAGGGAACCTCGAGGGAGGTAAGCTGGGTATGTTTAGTCATCTCCATTTTGCCGTTAAAGCAAACACAGTCCGACTGTTAAAACCTCAGAGAAACTTTGGCTAGTAGAAGACTGCTGATGTCCAGCTTCCTTGGTACATACAAGAGCATGTGAGGTCACGCAATGGAGAAGGAAATTTGCATTTAATTTTTTTTTAAATTTTTATCTACATTTATTTTATGCTGACTTTATGCCCTAAGTTTTTATTTCTTCAGTTTCTTCTGGGATATCTTTTTCTTCTGTGCGACTTCCTCTTTCGGTTTCGGAACAATGTGCTCCTTTTCAGTGAGGATCATCTCGATGTGGCAGGGGGAGCTCATGTGTGGGTTAATCCGCCCATGAGCTCTGTACATAAGCCGGCACACCTTGGGTGCCTTGCTCACCTGAATGTGCTCAATGACCAGAGACTCTACATCAGCCACTTAAGTTCAGCGTTACTCTCTGCATTTTTAAGCACATGCAGCAAAAATTCACTCTTTTTGGGCCACTGACCTCGTGTCCAGCCCCACTGTTTAACCTAGACACATCTACCAACTCCACCATTGTAACGACAAAGAGGTACACGATGCTTCTGTAAAGTGACATCCTTCAGCTACTTAGTGGCTTTTCGGATAGGCATACCCTTGATGGCCTGGGCAGTTTCGGGAGTGTTCTTAAAGTGAATGGGAAGATTTGAACCTCTTGATTAGCATGACTTTGTGAGGTTCTCTGGGTTAAGTGACTAGTGAACCATTTTCAAAGATCACCTCAGGCCACTTAGGAGAAGAAGGAAATTTGCATTTTAAATAGCAGATGGATGATGCTGGCTTCCCTTTTTTCCCCCTTCACTAATACATGTTATTTTTAAAAGTGAGAGTTACTTACCTTCTTACTGCCTGGTTAAATTTATCCTTAGTGATGGCTAGGAAGTCAGGATTTTTTCATGAGGGTTTTCCATTTCCTTAATATTCATCTTGGGGGGGGGAACATTTTTAAGCTTACTTCGGAAATGTATGATGGATTTGTAGCAACACCCTGAAGCTCAAAACTTGCACACTGGTAAATCTACAATTATGATTTTGTATTAAACAATCAAATCAAGGACCAAGTGAGAATTTTTCATTTGCTTTTGTTTAAATGAACTAAAACCACATTTTTCAGGATAAGAAAAACTATAATAGGATTTTTTTTAGCATTATTCTCATGAAGAAACCAGCCAGTTTCCTGGAGGTAGGAGTCCCAGAAGTGAGAGAGAAGAAAGAATAGGAACTATGAACTAGAAGATTTTCCCTCCCATCTCTGCCCCATTTTTGTCAATGCCATCCCTTTTCCCTTCCCATTCAGGGACTGCCACATCCTCATAGGACCTGCCTGGTCAGAATTCTCACATGCTCAGGAGTCCAGGCATCACAGACAGCCAGAAGTCGATCTGAGGTGGAAGACCACAAAGGTTCCATCATGCCGAGAGCTCCTTGCCAGGGTATCTGCCACTGATGAAGCCAAGTTGTACTGGCATTACCCTTGATTTCCTGGGCTTTTACCAGTCCATAATAGATCAGTGGTACTTACTGTGAAGGGAGTAAAATGAAATTTAATTGAAAATTTTTCATCCACATAAAGGAAGTCAAGTCCTCAGGGGCCTCCCTCCCAAGATTCTGAGCCAGAGTGCCTGTTGTCCATGTCTCCTTTGACGAGTCTCAACCCAGCCGTGACCTTTGACTGTTACTTTCCTTATACATCTGTATATAGGGACAGTCCCTATTTATTCCTGACTCTGGACCTTGTTCCCCAATCTCACTCCCCACATATCTAAACCCTGCTATGCTTCTTCAAGTCAAGCTTAAATTCCACATCTTCCATCAAGCCTTTCCCAACTATGAACTGGTGCACAGTTCATGGTTTACAAATATTATAGAGTTGTGGGTTTTGACCCTTATTCCTCAGAGCCCTGTAGTTTCTCCTAGTTACCTTAGGATCTGTCACAAGTGTGGAGAGAGGAGCTGACCCAGTGGAAGAGATTCTGCAGCTTGCCCAAACATTTCCCCACTCCCAAGTGCCTTAGTCATCGAAGCATATAGCTGGCTTCCTCTCCATTTCTTAAGGAAGAGAACAAAAAGAAAAAAGGAAAAAGACTAGAGTTTAAACTTTTATTTCATGAGCAACAAAACTGAGGTCCTAGAGGCCAAATAATTCTTGAAGGTCACACATCAATGGCAACACCAGAACTAAAATGACCACTGCTCTCTTTTTTAGCCTTATCTCATTTCTCTGTCCTTAGAGAAAACACAGTAGAGTGGAAAGAACCCTGGGCTGGGAGTAGGATACCAGGCTGTGGTAAGGTTAGACCATATAGTTGCTGAATGACCCTGTTACCGAACTCAAATCAGGTTCGCTCCCCCAAGCGCTATAAAACCAAGCCATAGGCACATGGTGTGGTGAAGGAAAGTACAGCTTTATTGCAAAGCGCAAAGCAAGGAGAGTGGGCAGCTCATGCTGAAAAGACCCAGTCTCCCCGAGATGTTCCTCACATGTGTTTTTAAGGGCAAAATTAGGGGCAGAGGTCCTAGGCGCATGATCAGTTCAGTGATTGGTTCAAGAGGGCATGATCATCTCTCATGGGCAGTCTTGATTGGTGAGGCCTTAGATAATCAAATTCCTCTTCAGGTGTCTGGAACCCTTCATCCTGGAGTCTTTGAGCTCACAACCAGCAGTTTCCAGCCTACAAGACATCTTACATATTGAAATGAAAACCTTCTTTCCTTTAAGTGAGAGTTTTAGAGGTCAAATGGCCCTCACTCATGGTCCATGTTGGTCATTATCATAACCAAAGTCTGAAGACTTACTCCTTACTCTGGGCCATTACAATGAAAAATGGACTTTATATTTCAGGAACCCTAGAAAATACCTTAGGGGGTCATTGCTCGGTTTCAACCCTAGGCAAATCCCTTCCTTGAAAGGCCTCGGGGATCTCTTTTAGAGATAGGCAAAACATCTCTTCAGTTTTATTCCAGTCTGGGATTCTGTCACAAGGAACATATAGCTATCTAATTTAGGCTCTTTGGAGCTACACTGCTGCCATAGCAATCACATGTGGCTTTTAAAATTTAAATCATTTAAAATTAAACTTTAAAAAAAAATCAATTCCTCATTCACACTACCCCTTTTATGTTCTCAGTAGCCACAAAGTGGCTTTAGCTAAAGTGCTATCCAGCACGTACACTGGACAACACTGCTTCAGAGTACACCACCCCATGTTGTATTACTCCTTCCTAAATAGATTCACCCCAGCTCCTGCAGGGCTGGAGACCACGTCTTCTAAATTCTGACTTCCAGAAGCAACTGACCCAAATAAATCTGGAATGAATGCTGATTGGTTAAATGAAAAGATGATACTTATTGTCCAGCAAAGGACAGAAATAAAAACCTAATAAATAGCAATGACAGAATTTTAATACAGATTCAAACAAAGTTCATCTTCGGGTATCAAGAGCCAGCCCTGACCCTAAGCCTGTTGTGCTAGTGCAGATGACTGTCCTGTTATTTTAATCCTAAGAAATGGATTGACATGAAACAATAGAAACTAGGCAGGGCTGTTCCCCATAGGTATCTATGAAATCCTAAAAAGGAATGTCTCTTCTGAAAAAGGCTCCAAACACTGTCCTAAAATAATTTATAACCTGGCCTTTGAGGCTAAATGTAGGTCACATATCCTGAGCAGAGACAAGGAGCTTTTTGGGGTTTGGGGGGTTTTTTTGTTGGTGGTGGTTTTTGTTTTTTTGTTTTGTTTTGTTTTGTTTTGTTTTCCAGACAAGGAGATTTTGAGGAAAACCTCTCAGGTCATCTGAGACTGAAAAAAAAAAAAAAAAAAAAAAATAGTTACCTTATCTTTGCCCTTTTGTGTTCCAAGGTTAGAAATTGTGTGTAGCGCAAGGCATTATGCTGCATGGGAGGCTGAGGCCTGAAGATCATGAGTTCAAGGCTGGCCTGAGCCACATAAACAAGGCCCTATCTCTTAAAAAAAAAAAAATGAATTTACGTGTCATTCATGGAACCCAAATACATTTTTGTTCATCAAGAATCCTACCTCTAAGTGGTTGGAATAGTATTCCCTCCTCATTGTTCTTTTGTCAGACTCTTAAGGGTCTCTCCAGGGTCGAGCATGGGGCCATCTGAGGTGATTCTCAAGTAGCAGCCTGTCCATTTTCTTCTCTGAATTGGCCTTCTCTTCAGTTGTATGTAACTAATCTAGCTGGTTAGAACCAGGTGTAAAACCTAGCCAGCACTGCCTCGGTAATGTTGTGGAGTGGAGGCACTTTCCTATCTCTCTAGAGAAATTAATACCTCTGATCTCTCGTTCTTACCTAGATCAGTAGGAATGAAGCTCCCTGAAATATTGAGTAAAAAATGTTTTTTTTTGCCCTTAAATGTTTTGTTAAAAGTTTTGTTTACTGGGGGCCAGCAGGTGGAGTGGTGATTAAAGGTGCTAGACCTGGAGGCTTGCTTGCTCTCTGTCTGTCTCTCTCTCTCTCTCTCTCTCTCTTTCTCTCTCTCTCTGTGTGTGTGTGTAAATATTTAAAAATAGTAATACCTTTCTTAAAGTTAAATAAAATAATTCTTTTTTTAAAAAAAGGTATTGTTTACTGTTTCATTATATCTGCTCTTGTTTTTCTTCTCCTGACTTTTCTCTTTTCCTATCGTTCAGTTAAAAAGAATACCTACCAGAAAAATTCTCACAACAACAAATCAAAGTCTGTATACAGAAATAACTCTGTGTAATGGTAGTGTTTAGCAATTACCCAATTACTTAGAATCTTTAGTGACCACATTATTTAGTTTCTGAATGGTAGGAAAGGACTTAACCGCAGTGTTCCGGGTCCTAGGGAGATGCTTTTGTTTAAGAACAAGCTCACGAAGAGATGAAATAAATGTTTAAGAGCGGCCAGGTCAGAGAGGAGGGCAAGATGGGACTGCAGATGGAGGAGGGCAGGTTAGAAGTCGGAGTTAGCCTTAGCACCCGTGTTCAGTTTCGTGTGCCTGGACTTAGTTCAATGAAGTGATAAAGCATTGATTACAAGGAAAAAAAAAAGATGAAATGGACTTTGCTCATTTATTATTTTTATCTCCTAGCTGTGGAAGACAGAAAATTGTTCATAGGAATGGTTTCGAAGAAATGTAATGAGAACGATATCAGGGTGATGTTTTCTCCATTTGGCCAGATAGAAGAATGCCGGATTCTCCGGGGACCCGATGGGCTGAGTCGAGGTGAGTGTGCTGTCTATGCAGTCTCTTTCCGTAAGTGCTAATTGGAGCTCTGTGTCACAGTCAAGGTAGACGTAGGCACTTGCATGCAGGAAGAGGTCACCCTGTAAAATATCCCACGTGACAAAGTTAACCAACCTGAACTTTTGCTGTAGCTGAAACCATCTCCTTTTATTTCTCAAGTTGAGCAGGTCTTCGTGCCGACATATTAGCTCAGGTTACACTGTCAGATGGGAAGCTGACCGGCTTCTCTATCACTGCACATCCCTTTTCAGTCTCAAACCAAAGCAGCTTGGGCAGGGGTGGGGGGCGGGTGAGGAAGAGATGTGGAGGGTGAGAAAAGATATTTGCTATTTTCATCGGAGTCTTCTGGCTGGCTGTCTGTGCCTGAAAGAAATGTTACGAGGCTGGCCCTCTTGATAGTGATGCAAACCAAGGGGACACTGTCAATGTCCACATGGAGTACAGAGCAGGTGTGGGCTCAGTACCTGGGTCTGCCTTGGGGTACTAGGGTTGTGTTTCAAAGAGTGAAACTTCTGGAGTCCCAAGTGCAAAGAGTTCTTTAATGACAGAAAAGTAACTTTGTCCCGAAGAAGTTTGTAGTCTCTTCTATGCCACTGTAGAAGCAAAAGCTGTGGCTCAGAGCCTCATTGAAAACCCGTGTTTCTCCAAGCAGCTGTACAACATAGGCGCAAATAACTGCCCTGTTTCTGCGTGTGCCTCCCCGTGACGGGGCTGCGTACCTCCGTAAACCACTCCTGAAGGTGGACGCAGTGTGAACAGTTGTCTGACAACAGTTCCCTGAGTCAGTATGAAGTAGGAGTATATATGGAAAACATGTTTTTCAGTTCTTATAAGAAATCTGTATTTTTGCAACGTGAAGAGGCTTTCATTCGGTTATTAATGTAGCTAGCAGTGCACTTTCCACGTGGCTAATTAGAAATGCTCTTACTCTCAGTCTCTGATTCTGGGCCGCACTGATACCCAAACCACATGTGGAAGGTTGGGTCAAAAGTACCAAGGCACCAGTGTTCACCCATGTCATGAGTTTTACCTTTTCAGGACCATGTGGGGAAGAGCATTGGATTTCTGTTATTTTTAGATATAAAGCTTCATGATGTCATCTACTAGAATGGAAGGCCCAGAGGATAAAAGTTTCACCTACATTGACTTTCAGAGCCCTAAAATAAAGGTAGTCTAGAGGAAAACTGACCAATTGCCAAGGTTTTTTGCTTGTTTGTTTTACTTTATTTTCATTTTTTAAAATTTCCTAGAGGACACTGGAGACAGAGAGGGAAGATAGGGGAGTGAGAAAGTAACCCCCAGGGGGGATGGTCATCCTGCAGCCTGTTCTCTGTTTCTCTCTCCTGTCAGGATTTTGGGCATGCCCACACATGTGTCCAGCATGTTTCTAAAGCACCTGGGTCCAGAACTCAAACCACACATTTGGCCATGTGGAGCCAGCCACCTTAACTACCATGCCACTGGGTGGTCCCAACTCCATGGTTTTAATTCCTATATTTTCATGTAAATGTGAAGGAGTTAAAAAAAAAAAAAGAGGGCAGACAGAAATCACAGTTTATGCATTCTCTAACAATCTGAAATTCCTGTTATTTGACACTCACTTAAAAGATGTGATTCTCTGAAAGCTGAGCAAGACATGATAGTTAGTGTGAGTGCTAAACAGCAGCTGCCATGCCAGAGGCTCACCTGTAGCTCCTCACCTGTCCCCTCGGTGTCAGCCAAAGTAGACCACCGTTCTGTCGGACTGCACGAGCTCTGACTCCAGCGCAGCCTCAGAAATAACAGGACACCGAGTGCCATCCTAGCACAGTTTGGGCCAGAAGAGCTTCGGAGCGCACTGGTCATCTGGTCCCCGATTATCACAATGGATGTGTGATCACTTAGACAACCCAGGAGCAAAAATACCCTGGGGACTGCGGTGTGGCTAGATGAGGAATAAAACATAGAAGAAAGACATGATATTTCTGTAAATGCTTTGCTGCTGTCAGTTTAGTCACTAGACACCCTCTACCTGTTGTTCTCGGTCACACTTTGCTGTTATCCTACAGTTCTCACTCCTCAAAGTTTGGGGGATGAAAAACAGACACAAAAGAAGGCCTTTCCATGAGTCATAGTGAAACTCAGCAACCCCGAGTTCCAGCCCCAGAACTTCTACTGACATAGAATGTGACCTTAGTCAATTAATTTTCCTATCTCTCCCTCAGTTTCCCCATTCATAAGTGACAGCAGTGGGGGGAGCGGGGGAGGACCTGCCTTGCTTGTCTCATAGGGAATCACCGATCACTGATGTGGCAGCTTTTGGTCTAGGCATACCAATGTGTGGGTTAGTAGCGAGACCTCAACCATGAGGATGAATGCTGGATTTCTGCACACGCTCTCCTGGCTTGGCCGCTGTGTGCAGTGCCCTCTGTCTCGCTCTCTCCATCTGTTCAGTGGGGACAGTACTAAGCACTGCTGCCTACAGCGTTTAGAGCTCCTTGAGCCTACATTAGTTATTCCTGCAGAGAATATTTTAAAGCAGCCACAACTTCCATGAGAAAGAGCAGGACACACAGTACTTAACAAGAGAACTTCGCTAATTTGATCTGCCATTTGGTTGATTAACCAGCACTTGACACTAGAAACCCGTTTCTGAAACAAGTTATAGGAGCCTCTCATCAATATTTTATGCAAATGCTGGCTCAATGTAAAGGGGAAGTTACTCCTCCCTCCCTCCCCCTTTTTTCAACAGAAAAGTAATTTCTGGTGAACTGATGAAAATTCCCTCTTGCAAAAAAGAAAATACTCATTTATTACCATTTGTTCTGAAATATAAAGACAGACAGTGGTACGTTTTTCAATTAGCAGGACCCAGGGACTCCTGGCTACAGGGGTCTGCTCCTAAATCAGTGTATTTGTTAAAAGAACAATTCTCTATACTACGATTTTTGCTTTCATTAAAGAATTGCTGTTTTCAATCAAATATTAATAAGTGTCTCCCATTAGTGGCACTGCAGATAACGGGCACTCAGCATTTCTGTGTTCAATGCCTATTGCTGGCTCAGCTATTTAAAAAAGAAATAAGGAAAAATTAAGTGAAATGAAAGCCTGGCTGTTGTGAAAGTTACTCCTTATGCAAAATCAGAGTGTGAACTGTTCAAGAAGAAAGTTCTTAAATCAAACGGATTATGACGAGAGAGAGGTGCACTTCTGGCTCGCCTTTTTTTTTTGTCTGCTTTGGAAACAAAGGAGGCAGCTAGTCTAGCTGGCTCCCCCCTTGGTTTCTAATGTCATTTCTTCTCTACTACATCAGTAGTTTCAGTTCCTCCCCAACAGAGCGTTAGGCTGAGGGAACTGCAGGCTTGCTGACTCCGTACCCCCACTGCACCAGAGTGCTGGCGGCCAGGACTCACTATGGACCTATCAGCCCTGTCAGACTCCCAGTAAAATTCACTGTTTTGTTTTGTTTTGTTTTTAAGATCTACCTAGTACCAAGAAAGAACTTTTAAATTTTTTATGTATTTATTCTATGAGTGAGAGACAGAGAACTGGCACCCCCAACGGGCTCTTCATGCCATCATCCACCCTCTGTTTCATGGACATGTGTATGCCCAGTACACTCCAGTGAAGTGACTAGACGTGAACCGAGAACCTTCCCACGTGGGTCGGCATCTCAGAGCATCACATTTTACCACTGCACCATTGTCCCAGAATATTTAAAGTCCTTATATTACTCACTAGCCATTTCCAGGACAGATAACCCTCAGGAAATCCTCCTAAGACTACATGGAAGGCACCCAGCATATGAAGCAACTCAATAAATGCAAGGGGTCTCAAAAAACTCATGCTGCA
>NW_006159757.1:2395750-2435016 GCF_000334495.1 Tupaia belangeri chinensis | reverse complement strand
GAAGAAAAAAAAAAAACTGTGCATGGGTTTCAAAACTTTTTTTACATGAAAATAAACTTGTGCTTTAATTTTGCTTTTCCCATGAACTTTTAGAAATGTCCTTGTATTAGGGCTCTCCCTAACATTAGATGTCCACATCTAAGTATGCCTTTCCCCCTTTGGGGGCAGTAACCATTCTACCATCTTTTCTATTGAAAAATGTAGTTGGAGATGCTTTCAAACAACTTCACGCTACTGGGACCAGCAGTTGGTGTAATGTCTGTGTCGCTGCACTCCCACATAGTTGACCACAAGTCGAGTCCCAGACCCGGTGGCTTAAACTCACACTGGGTGTGTTTGCATGCTTACCCAAGATCCCGAGAGGAGAATGGAGGAGAAGGGATTGTGACATGGCCATCCCCCTGGGGGGTGATTTCTCACTTTCTGTCTCTATGTCTCTCTCTGTCTGTCTGGCGAGCGCACGCGCCCTACAGTGAAAATCTCTCAAAAAAAAACAAAAACAAACAAACAAAAACAACTTCATGCTACTGAGACCATTCTGCCATGGCAGTTTAGCCTCTCAGAGCCTGCTACGTGATCCTTCATTGAGAAAGAGAGCAGGATATCATGAGCCCACGTGCGGCAACTCAATGAGGTGTTTGTCTCCAAAACAAAATCTTGGGATATCTAAGCCAAGTGTATTTATTTGCCCGTGTTACCTTAGGAGAAGGATTTCCTAAAATGCACGTGTCCTCTCACTCTCTCTGTACCCATAGTCAGAATGGGCTGTGGAGGTACAATGTGCAGGGTTTTCTGCATCATGTGAATCAAACGTCTGTAACTCGAAAACAACAGAGGAATGTATTTCATTTTTCGTTCCCACAAACTGTAGGCAAATCTTCACTGCCATTTAAGGTAACTTTCTGCTTGTTTAAGAATATTCCAGCTGTGTTTATGGTGTTGCGGCATTCCCCTGCCAACACCCTTGACAAATGAATTGGCAATATTTTGGGGGCTGTTGGAGAACACAGACTGGATTTAGCCATTATATCCTCATTTGTTTTTGTTGGATTTGATCAGGATATTAGAATAGAACTTTTGACTATTAAAACATGTGCATGGAGAGGAGTCCGTTTTGATCACATTTTAGCCTGCCTACACAATGCCTAGATATGTGAAAACTTTTATCACATGCTCCTTGGATTATTGACTGCCAATATAGAGGACGGTGCATTAGAATATTCCTTCTTATGCCCTAATATTATACTGTTAGCATATTCTAATAAATTCTGCCACTGCCAAAAAGAAACAGCAAGGAAAATTGGCTGTATTGAGATTGTCCTTGGGCTAAGTAGGAATTTATAAACAAATTTTCTATAGGTCACAATCCCTTTAATATTGCACAAGATATTTTAAGTTGATGCTTCTTGCAATTGAAATACAGCAAGCTATTGTACCCCTTCCAAAGAAGGAGCAGAAAAGAAAGAGGCTCTGCATGGTCCCTGTTTTTTTTTTTTTTTTTTTTTGGAGAGATTTTCACTGTAGGGCGCGTGCGCTCGCCAGACAGACAGAGAGAGACATAGAGACAGAAAGCGAGAAATCACCCCCCAGGGGGGATGGTCACGCCGCAATCCCCTCTCCTCCATTCTCCTCTCGGGATCTTGGGCACGCACGCACACGCGCCCGGCGTGAGTTTTAAGCCACCGGGTCCGGGACACGAACCGCGGTCGACTACGTGGGAATCCAGCGACATAGCCATTACGCTAACTGCTGGTTCCCCATTGTCCCTGTTTTTTAAAGTGCTAGTGCTTTTTGGTTTTGGTGGGATGGGCGGGGAAGGGGGGCGATGGGCAAGGGTACAGAGCAAGAATTCATCTAGTTCTCTCAAGATTCTCTTGCAGTTGAGAGAAAAGGTGGAACACCTGAGTTAAGATATCCTTTCGATTGAAATGACAAGTGTAATAGATGTGTTCCAAAATCTTCTCTGTGAAGGACTACGTACTTTCCTTAGATCCTGTCTGTAGGAGGAAATTACTTTGAGAAACCTTTCCCCAGTCAATCATTTATCTGTTTTAGCAGCACGAAGGCACCCTTGCCGAAATAAAAGGAATTCAACTCCTTTCATTTCGGTTAGCAATCCTCTGACATTGTGAATTGAGAGACAATAAATAATTGCAAGCTAAAGTATAGGTTGGACACAGGTTTTAAGAAAGTAATATACATTCTGTCTTACCTGAACCCCCTCTCCACCAAAAAATAAAGAAATGCAGTTTCCCTATTTTGATACCTGTATATTTTGCCCTCCCAGTCTAAGTTTCTCCTCCAGCATTTTAGTCAGTAAGACCTTAACTATTCTAGACGGTTCAATATGGTGTCTTATCAGACCTTTGGACACCACATTGAACCGTCTAGAATAGTTAAGGGCTAACCCTACAAGAAGAGAACCATTGTCTTGTCAAGACTCAATGAATGCCTCTACACACAGAAGTTCATGTTTAGTAAAGATAGACAATTACAACCCAAGTTATGTCTCTGCTATAGAAAGCCTTCTAGCTGGAGGACCAGCAAATGGTGTAATGGCTACATTGCTGGACTCCCACGTAGTCAACCATGGTTCGAGTCCTGGAACCGGTGCCTTAAACTCTCGCCAGGCACGTGTGCATGTGTGCCCAAGATCCCAAGAGGAGAATGGAGGAGAAGGGATTGTGGCGTGGCCATTCCCCCAGGGGGTGATTTCTCGCTTTCTGTCTGTCTCTCTCTCTCTCGCTCTTTCTCTCTTTCTGGCAAGTGCATGCGCCCTATATCAAAAAAAAAAGAAAATTCTCCAAAAATAAATAAATAAATAAGAAAAAAAGGAAAGCCTTCTAGCTAGCTTATAAGAAAAAGCCAGTAGCCAATATTTTCCCCCTGATAAAATACATATTTATCTTCAGTAGCATCATTTTGTTACTTTTCTAATCAAAGTACATTTCAAAGTAATTACAATCAGCACTCAAAATGTAAGCAACAAATATTTTGAGAACTGAGGAATAAAGTAATAAGCAATAGCCAGTCTTAATGGTAGGAGCTTATGTGATCTTATGCTAGTAAAATGTCATGAACTGGAGACCAAATCCTAAAGCCACCAATATATCTTTAGTAGTGTTGAATAGAGAATTAAAATCTATCTGTGGGACTGCCATGACCTCCTGTTTTAAAGAAATCGCAAAGGTTAACAAGCTACCATTTCAAGAAACATTAGGTTCTGAAGTTGCTTGACTTCCTCTAGCATGACATAGTGAAATTTTTCAACCTGCATTCCCACTTCATAAATGACACAGTAATGTTTTTTCTGTTAAGTAATTGAACATTGCACAGAGTGCAGGACTTGACAGAGGCCCCTAAGGAGACAGCTTCTCTCTTACTACACCACTGCCAATAGAATAAAAAGGTTAAAGAAGTCGTCATATATGTCAGATCAGTTTTTTGGATGGGGTAAAGATTGTATAATTAGAAGCATCAGTCGAGTTTTTAACTGCAAATTTCATAGAGGAAAGGGCAATGGTTCGAGTTTATAGAGAGAATTTTATTTCCTGTTGCTGATACTTCTCTTTGCAGACCTGTTAATTGATACATATTCCTCGCTAAGTTACTTTTTTAAAGTTCTGCTATTGTGGAATTGTGGTAAATGCATAAACTGTGCCTTATTGATCCTTGTTGACATTTTTCATTTTTTAATGCATTCTTAACCTCCATTTGGAAACTCAGTTTGGCACGTGTTCCTGAATAATAAGAGCAAATGAAGTGAACGCAACAATCTTCTTGACTATTAAAAGCAGAATTAGTCCAGGGTTCGCATGGTTTCAAATATATCTTCATTAGATGAATTGCCTTTTCTCCATTGTAGTTTCAAGAAATAGAAAAATAAAAGTCTCTTAGTGTTATTTCCTCTGTTAATAGTGTTGGTGATGATTATAATGCCTTTGAAGAGATGTTACTTTGAAACAGATGGTAAATTTGGGACTCTAATTTTAGAGCTCTGCATCAATATGGAAGCCAGTGGAGGTACTGTCATCTGTCTCACACTCTATTACACACATCGTCTAGATGCCTTAGAGAAGGCCACCAAATTGCTTTTATTGATGACAAAAGCTACAGTCAGACTAGGTATAGGCAGTTGTTTAAATAGTTAAGCTTTATCAACTGCCATATGAGTACTGTCAGAGAACTACATTAAACAGCTTTGCATTCATAGTGAGCTAGACTTCACTGAGTCTTCTTAAAGCCAGCATTACCAAGAAGTGAATGTGAGATGAATTTCCCATCTACTGAGAGCTTTGTGCATGAGAACTTACAACATGATGCAAAACAAATGCATTGACTTATTTTCATGACTGAATATCATTGTCCTTTGAGGGTAACAAGCAGGCATTGCTTGCTCTTATTGCTGTTTGATTAGAAGGTGCTACTACAGTATTGACTTGATAATCTCACCAGGTACACATGCAGAGCCAAAGAAGAAGATATATTTTATGGCTTGCAAATTGATTTACATAAACCAAACAATTGCTGGTAGTTTGAATATAGAATGTTCTATTTTGTTTATTGGCCACAGGGGCAACAATCTCATATCCTTTATGCCAGATTTCTGCTTTCATGCATTTGTTCTGAAATGACAATCAGCTTCAGCCTCTCAGTGTTTAGATCTGCTTCATTTGGAAATCTTTTAAGTAGTAATAATAATAATGTTTTGAGGAAATTGAGTGGAACACTAAATTATTCTCTGATACCTAAGTTCAAACTGTGCAAGGCTAAAGAAGCTGAAAATCAATGCACTTTTAAAGTCATTAGGGATCATAAGTGAAATAAGTCTGTGTTGCTTTAGCTAAGCTTTTAGTGTGCTGTGGTATTATTATAAAATCAGCCTGAATCTGCATTAATTTCACAGTCTTTTTCTCTTACGAAGCCCAAGGGTGCATGATGAATAAAATGTAAATTTCAGAAGGCAGTGTTTTTATTAGTGAGAAGAGCAGTGAGCCGTGTAGTTGGAGCAGTGACCTGCATGGTGGCCAACACTGGTATAAGAAGCAGGAACAGGCACCATAGATTCTAGTTATTTTATAGCATAAGAAGAAATAGACATGGAAGGCTTTATGGGTCTCACAGGAAGCATTCAGAGGAATGCATATTCTCTTCTGTATTTTGGACTTTAGGTCTAATATCTGATACCTTACAGAAAGTCACAACTTTAAAAAGTGATGAAGATCTGTGTACAAAAAATTTATTGTACATTTTCAAATTTGACTATGTGGACTGTTGAATATTCTCAAAGTAATGAAGCATTTCTTTTTGTTAATAATAATTACTACATGGTTTGTGACGGATTTGGTATATTTGTTTGTATTCCAATAGCATAAATTTCTACGTGTGTGTATATATATATATACTTATTTATATTTAACTACCCAGAAGGGATTAGTCGTTTTTATTTGCTGACATTTGGAGCTCTTGAAATACATTTGCTAATTTGCCCTTGGTGTGAGGATTTTCTTATTTGCTTCTTAAAAATCAACCATAAAATTTGAAATACAAAGCCCTGATATGTGGATGCCCTCAGTAAAGATAATCAGCCAAGGAGAAAATGGAAAATAACAACTTTTTATTCTAGAAAATGCAAAGTAGACCTTGCTAATTTCAAATCTTGTGCCTAAAAAAGTACCCAGTTTCATCCCCTAGTTTTCATTTTAAAAATAAACAAATAAATAAATAATTCTTTTGGCTTTGGTCAGATTAGCAAGTCAGCACTGTAAATAAAAATAAGATAAAACCAAATAGAGAAGTTGTTTATTTTTATGTACTACTGAGAACAGTGTCGTCTTGTGGCAGTTCTCGTAGACTGTGTTGGTTTAACAAGCGTCCAACCCTTTTGTCTTGTTGTTTTTTGTCTTTCCTGCTCCCTGTCCCCTTGTTTCCCACAGGCTGTGCGTTTGTCACATTTTCTACAAGGGCAATGGCACAGAATGCAATCAAAGCCATGCATCAGTCTCAGACCATGGAGGTACTGTATCATCTGCCCTTTCTTTGTTTTCTTTGTGCAAATGATGGGGAATGATAAAGCAATTCTCTCCTGTGTGGATTGTTCACATGACAATCACAGATTCAAACTTTCACCATCTCGCTTTTCATTCATTCATATTCATTCTTTCTCTCTCTCTCTGCATTTTTCCCCTAATGACTTGAAATGCATTTAGTCAAACCTCCCTTTTGCTCTGCAGTTACTGTTTGAGCCTTTTATTGCAGTTGCACAGGTCCTGTGATGTGAAGTCATGATGCACTTTAAGCAAAGTGTCACCTGGACCTAACGGATCAAATACATTCCCCACCTTGGGCTTGATATGGATTAAACAGTTAACAGTCCTCATCCCAAATTGCTACTTGCCCTGTGCTAAGTCTCAAGGCTCTTTTTTTATACAGGGTCAAGTTATCTTTAATCTCATCAAACAGAGTTGTGTTTTCACATCAGGAATAGTGGAGAAAGTTAATACTTCTCCCACTTCATTTAACAGTGAAAATACTAATTTATGAGAGTCCCCTGAAAAATTAGATTTCTCTCCTTACTAAAAATGAGCAAATAACAAAGAAACATAAAGGCTCAAACTTGGTCTCCTAATGAGAAATAGTGGCTTTAGGGGAAGATAAAATACACCCGTGTGTATGTACATCCACAAATGTAGATAGATGGCTCTGTTCTTTCAGTCTGTGATTTGGGTCATGGCCTTTCAGAATTTTGCACAAAAGCATTCCAAGAGTGATATGCTGTTACTTATTCTGTATTGTCTGATATAATCATTTGGGAGTGCATGTTCTGCTGTATCATGTACACTGTATCTTTGTGTATGGGTGATCTTTTCTGGAGGTGGCCTTGTGGTGTTATCTGAAGCTATGTTTCATATTTTCAAAAAAGATATTTTCAATTTTATTAAATGTGCAGAAAATTTATTGACTGAGCTTCTTTTTTACCCCCATTTCATTGGGGTTTTATTTTTTGTTTGTTTGTTTTTGTTTGTTTTTTGCAATGCTGCATCTCCCACAGCATGCTGGGAGCTAAGTGATCATTATGCGTCATGTTTTGTGGGCAGACTTTTTTATAGTGAATCAAAAGGTGGGTGGAAAGGGGCAACGAGTGTGCATGGCCTTGTCATTAAGTGTTTACTGTACTTTTCTGAGTTGTGATATCAGCATTGCAAAGCCTATTGTCTTTTTCAAACATTCATTTTGACTTTGATATTCCTAACATATATAATCAATGTGTTTTCCTTTCAGTGCAATGCATTTTTAAGACACTCACACACCCCTACCTGAAGGCAAGCTCAGATGAAAATCGGCCATAATAGGAAATAATTAGCAAGATTTGAAATATCCAGGAATCCAATCAGTACAACATGCACTTACATACGTGATCATGTTTTGGTTCCCTCTTTCTCTTAATGTAGGCTGCTCAATTACTGTGGACGAGTCTGATTTCCAGTTTAGAGATTAAAATGAAAGTGCTGTTAGGGGGGGAAAAGTCTCTATTTGTATATATCTTCTATTTATGTGTTTTATTATTAATTATTTTTATTTCCTGTAATTTAGTGAACTGTAGCCAAATTGGTCTCACTTTAGGTAATATTTTAACCTAAATTCTTTCAACTCCGTCAAAAGCATTGCTATCCCCTTTCCTTCATTTGGAGTCCCCTGAGTAATGCCACAGAGAATGCTGATGGGAATCCATGCTTCCTGTGTTACTGTAGAAAGACGGGGAGCTCAAAATCATAAAGCAAAACTGGGTATGAACCAAAACCAAGAGAATAATAGGTTCTCATAATGGAAAGAATTTGTCATAGGGGATGAGGCATATTTATTCTTAAGAAATCCTTGAGAGACCAGTAGACGGCTTAATGGTTCCATCACTGGACTCCCACATGGCTGACTACGGTTGAGTCCCAGACATGGAGGCTTGAAACACACTAGGTACTTGTGCGTGCATGCCCAAAATGCCAAGAGGAGAATGGAGGAGAAGGGATAGCGGCGTGGTCATCTCCCCTGGGGGATGATTTCTCGCTTTCTGTCTCTCTATGTCTCTGGCAAATGCACACACCCTACAGCAAAAATCTCTCTCAAAAGAAAAAAAAAAGAAGAAAAAAGAAAAGAAAGAAATCCTTGAATTGAACCTTTATTTATTATCAACATGTCTATTATGAAAAACATCAAATTTGTTATACTTGTTTTTAAAAGTGAACATCCACCCATGCTTTAAGGGGCCCTCAGACACTTAAATTTCTTGTTTAGTTTAATAGAAAATTTTAAATTTAAATAGATTATATATTATGAAGTCATATTATAGTTGTCCAACTGGAGTTGCTAGATTGTTTGGTATTTTTGTTTTTTTAACTAACTACATTATTTTCAGGACTTGACATACATCTGTAAGCAAGATGTATTATGTAATTCGAAATGATGTGACTATTAAGAGAACAAGGTCTTTAAAACAATTAATTTTATATTGTACCTCTTATTTCTCTACTTTCCTCCACTTATCCTTACCCTGTTTTTCTCTTTCATGGTTTAAACTAGTCATTTTTAAAGCTGTTAGCGTTGGCCTAATTTCTGATTTTATATAATTTTTTAGTATTAAGGAAAAAAAACAACAATAAATGTACTGTTAAGAGGAAACACTATAATTTGTTATGGAACAAATTTGCTACAACAATAAAAGCCCTTTGTATACAGAATCCCTTCTCTGTGTAATTTCCATCTTCAGAGTATGCTGCTCTCTGAAGTGATGAAGTGTTGAAGTTTAGAGCAGATTAAGAAAAATGAATTATAGATTTTTTAAATGGTGGAAATATTATTTTTATGCAATTTACAGACAGTTAACACTCTGTACCATGTATCTGCCAACCAGAGCTCAAGACTGGTAGGCTGGAAGTTGAACATTTTAACAGTCCTCTCATTTTTCTCTCTTTTTTAAAAAATCACAGACACGATAGCCTCATGTATTCATAGCTACATCCCCAATAACTACCCAAGGTGAAAAAAAAAAAATGCAAGTTTGTTTTTTTGAGAAGAAAGAAAAATTACCCAAAGGGAATGAAAGAGAAAAACTCATTTAAATAGAAATATAACATTTCTGAGAGGAGAGAGGTCTATTATCATGCTGAGTTTCAATAAAAGTTTTTATTTAATCACTTGGGTAGAATTACTTCTTTTACCTCAGCAAAATTTAATAGCTTTAATTGTTATGCAATATGTAGGCAAAGCATACTAAGAAGGAAAAAAGATTGGGGAAGGAGGAGGGTAGTTTCTTTCTGCTGAGTCTTAACCAAGTGGCAAATGTTTCAAAGGTACTTGGAAAAGGAGGTCTTCATGCTTGGGGTTTTGGCCATTACTTTCCATGACATTTTTATCCATTTCAAAAATAAATTTATTCCATTATATGGGCCTGTAGACATGTCTTTCTCACTACCCCTACCCATTGCCTTTTAAAGGAAATTAAAACTGAAAGAAGCTCCTACAGTAGTAAGATTCATTAGGGAAAGAAGCCAAGCAGAATCCTCCTTCTGCCATTTCATATACATATCTCCTTTGACTGGAATGTGCTCCTGGTAGTTTTGGTTTGCAAAAGCTCCAGGGATTGCAGATGGAGTAGATATGATATGAAGGAAGAAGAGAGACCTTTCAGAAAACACGTGAACAATTACTTTGGTCAATGCCTATGTCTTCTAAATATCTCCTTCCTTCACTCACATTCCTAAAATGAAATCCACTTCTCCCTATTACAGCTAGATCAGTATGATTCCCATAGTTCCAAGTTCAAAAATACATGATGAAAATTACAGTT
Organism: Tupaia belangeri chinensis; assembly: GCF_000334495.1. Taxonomy (NCBI): domain Eukaryota; kingdom Metazoa; phylum Chordata; class Mammalia; order Scandentia; family Tupaiidae; genus Tupaia; species Tupaia belangeri. Next base: position 2,425,175 of record NW_006159757.1, on the reverse strand, counting down.
AAAAAAAAAAAATTGAGAGACGTTTTCATTCCCATTACAATTTCTCTCCCTCTTTGTCCTCTGCTCACATGTGGAAATTAGCAGACACAAGAGCCTATCTTAAGATAAGCAAACTATAAAGTTGAATTAGAGAACTTTGATATGGTCTGTTGTCTCTAAGGAGGTCCTGGAAAGTTGAAGGAAGACACATGAAGAGAAAAGGAGAGGCAGTTTAATTATCAGAACAAGAAAGCAAATGGCTTCAACGACCACCAGATCCCCCAAAGAAACTGATGATACCTGGAATTTTCTGTTGGTGGTACTTATTCAGAAAAGAAGGAATATCAAACCATTAAAAAATATATTCCGGGCCATTCCATGTGCTCCAAGATAGCTAAGAACGCTAGAGCCCTTGCTGACTGAGTATCATGAGAAGATTCAAGCAGGCTGTAACTTCCTCTTCACTTTCCAATGTGTCTGACCACAGGGCTGCTCTTCACCTATCGTGGTGAAGTTCGCTGATACTCAGAAGGACAAAGAGCAAAGGCGCCTCCAGCAGCAACTTGCACAGCAGATGCAACAGCTCAACACTGCCACCTGGGGGAACCTGACAGGCCTGGGCGGACTTACCCCACAGTACCTGGCGGTAAGTGCTGAGAGTCAGGAAGAGAGGACGGGACCTCTGTGCCTCTCAGAACCTATTGGGTCATCTGAGAAAGTCATGACACATTTCTGCCTAGAAAAATATGTCATGATTCTCCTAAAGACCCGATGCTTTCCCCCTAAGTACCTCAAGAATTCATTTTCTATACATTTTGAGTCTCAGGAAATTATTGAAATAATCATTTATGCAAAATATTTTTCCAAGTTATATTGACTACCATAAGAACGTGACCAGTGTAATTCTTACCTGATGTAGGGTGGGCAAAGTCCCACAGGCCAAACACCTAACCAGTATTTGAAAGGTATCGTAAAACCTTGTGTTGGAAGAGACAGAGCAGGCTTGATAGCTGTTTGACAGTCCCGAGACAGCGGTGACTGGAGAACTCTCTGTCTCGGAAGTTAGTATATACCTGTCAGGACCTTAACTGAAATGTCCTGGAACTTGTGTTCCATAATTTGGGTCTTCCCAGGGGAACTATGCTGGTAAAATCAAATGTTCCTTACTTCATCCATAGGAAATGAAAAAAGTCAGATACTATTTCAGGCCAGATGAACCCAGTTCATTCAGCCATCCTTTACATCTCAAGGTTTCTAAATTTTCACTTTCCTGGGGTTTTTTTGTTGTTGTTCTACTCTTTTCAGTTTGTCATTGACTAGCTAGCAAGTGCTAAACAGGATAAAGAAATATCCCTGGGAGTGGACTTTAAAATATCTTACTGCAGGGGCCAGCAGGTTGCATGGTGGTTAGAGCACTCCCTCATAGCCACTGCAAGTTCAAGTCCCGGACCTAGCGGCTTGTTTTCTCGTTTTCTCTCTTTCTCCCTTTCTCTCTCTGGTGGGCATATGTGCCCTATAGCAAAATTTTAAAATAATAATAATTAAATCTTTTTTAAAAAAATCCTATTACAACTTGGGACCAGCAGTTAGTGTAATGGCTATGTCACTGGACTCAATTTAGTAGACCGTGGTTCACGTCCTGGACCCGGTGGCTTAAAACTCACACTGGGCGCATGTGCGTGCATGCCCAAGATCCTGAGAGGAGAATAGAGGAGAAGGGATTGCGGCGTGGCCATCCCCCCTGGGGGGAGGGGGTGATTTCTCACTTTCTATCTCTCTGTCTCTCTGTCTGGCGAGCACACGCGCCCTATAGTAAAAACCTCTCCAAAAAAAAAAAAAAATCCTACTACAACTTAACAGTGACATTTGCAGGAATCCTGTCAGATGTAGACAGTATGGCAGCAAATATTCCTAAATTTTTATTTTTTACTTGAACTGGTAAACCAGGTTCCTCTACTTTCTGCTTTGGAGCCTAGATTGTGGACTTCACACTTATGAATATAATTTCATATTGTGAGTTTGAACCTTTGATATCAGCCTCTGAGAGAGAGAGAGAACGTGTGAGAGGGTGTGTGTGTGCATGTATGTGTGTGTGTGCATGCGCATGTGTGCACATGCACACACTATGTCCTGATTCTGTCATTTTACATTTCAACTATCCCTCTCAGGACTATATCATCCATTAGCTTTACTTTCTAACAGAAGCTGTGCTACTTTGTAAAATAGTCCTCCCTATTACTTTGAAAGGTAAGATTATGCTGCTTGTTGTACAGACTAGAAAAGGGAAGTTCAAAAAGCCTAAGTAACTTTACCCAAAATCATACAGCTGCTAGTGGTTGCTTCTCCGGGGACTCTGAATGCAGGTAGGAATCTCTGTCTTTTAGCTGCCTGCCCCAGTGCCCAGTGGAGTCTAGTATGGAATAGCTGTGCAGTGCATAATTGATTAATGAATGAGAAGCATGCTTTCCCTGTCCTCATCTGAGTGGTTAACAAAAACATTAGACAAGTTTACTGTCACCTTTTGGCCATCTATCTGTCTTCTCTACAATGATACTGTGAGAGATGTCTGTCAGATGGTGTGCCAAAATCTATGAATATATAAACTCTGTCTTATCTTTTTTCTGATTTATCACTCTAGAACTTTTATTTCATAGAAACACATTTCACTTCATAATTTTTCACAGGCTTGTGCTGTTCAAGTACTCACAGAACATTGACATAATCATGTGTACCAGAATTTTCATTGAAGATTGACGCCAAGCTCACCTTTTCATAGTTAAGAGTTCAGTTTCCTGCTCCGCCATTTCTGAAAACCAAAAAGACATGCTCCTGCCCTCAGCCTTCTGGCACATCTCCCATGCTCCACTGCTTACACAGAAATCTGTGGCATGTTTCTGTGACCACATCTACCAGAAAGAGAATTAATCCTAGTCTCATTTAGGAAAATACGTTTTTGTAAGCTCTTACTAAGTTTTCTCCTTTAATAAGTTTCACTTCTTTCTTAAGTATGCTTGTTCTATGCATTTCAGTTGAAAGTCCTTTTCTGTGAAGGGTCCTTGGCCTTCTCTGTCTCTGTATTTAACAATAGGCCCTGGCCCTGGCCCTGGCTTGCAGGAATTGATGATCCATGGAAATGATCCTTGGTAATGGTTTAATGACACTACTTAGTGTTATTAATTCTTCCAAATAGCTTCAAAACGAATTGAATGTTGCTTAATTTTGATTTTTAAAACATCTAGTATGAGGAGGTGGCTTGGGCCTTGTAATCACAAGAGAATGGGAAACTCAACAAATCATACTAAAATAAGTATTTCTCTCTATTAAAATGGTAATCCCTAGCTTATCCCACCCACCTCTCCCTCACTCTCTTCATCTTTCTGTGTGACAGTATGAGTGTGAGAGCATGTGTGTGCATATACGTGTATGCACAAATAATACCTGGGCAGTATGTTCCAAGGACTCAAAAGGGCTGAATGAACATTACAGACATTTTTCAGATAGTATCTGTTAAAGTTAAGGCCTATGACATCCTTGTACCTGAGACTTGGACACCATTGTGATACTTTTATGGCAACGGATAGAAGCCCATTTTTGAGTCATAACCAATTTTATAGTTTTTCATATGAAACTGAAGAGACCTGTACTTGCCCAGAGGAATAATGTTCTATGTTACATTGCACTCCAAATAAATTCTGAAAGCTGTTTTTGAAATAGTGAATTCCACTTGTTCCTCCAAACCACATGGTATTGTAGCAGTATTTCAGTAATGACTTTGGTGAATACACTTCTTGGTATCCATGTCCCTTTCAATATAGGAGATAACCGTGTGGTTGCCTCCACATACGAACTATAACTATATTGATCTACCTTACCAAAAACAGTTGCAGCAAATCTAGTCCAGCAGTTAGTACAGCCTCTGAGCTAACCTGCAGTCCAAGTACATTGGATATGTGCAGGAGCATGCGGACAGGAGCATGTGCTTCCACCTATGCCACCCCCTGACTCTACGTGGCAGGTCAAATGTGCTTTTGAATCCTTTAGGGAGAAATGCAGATTTTTCACAGGTATATGAATTTACTTTTTTAAACTAAATTTTAAAAATTTATTTTAAATTTTAAAAATTAAATTCTGAGACCAGCAGTTAGCATGATGGCTATGTTGCTGGACTCCCATGTAGTCGACTGCAGTTCGAGTCCCGGACCCAGTGGCTTAAACTCACGCCAGGCGCGTGTGCGTGCGTGCCCAAGATCCCAAGAGGAGAATGGAGGAGAAAGGATTGTGGCGTGACCATCTCCCCTACGGGGTGATTTCTCGCTTTCTGTCTCCCTGTCTGTCTGTCTGGCGAGCGCATGCGCCCTATAGCAAAAACCTCTCCAAAAAAATAAATAAATAAATTCTGATTCATTTATAATGCATAGTTTCCACATACATTGCACCAAACAGTTCAAAGTTCTGATAAATAATGTTTCTCTCTGCCAGTGAAGATCATCTTTAAAATGGCTGATATTATAGTTAAATCTATGAATAGATATATTTATGTTCGTAGTTATTATGACGGTCTTTATGGTGGCCTTGGAGTCACTGAGTCCATGTGCTTCTAATGAGACCACATCAAGAAGTGAAGTAGAAGAGATGGAATGGACCTTGATTGACAGAGATGAGTTATGGTAACTACTAGACTACAGAGAGATATAATTAGTCACGCTATGTTGGTTTCAATAGATTTAACACCTGGCTGTTAAAAAGAGTAAATTGATTAATTGTTTTAAGGCAGCAGCGTTAGTGAGTTTCCCTGGTGTCTGTGTTTCTTAATACAGATTAGACATTAATATGGATTTACAGCCTCAACTCTGGGGACCTTCAGTCCATCAATAGGCAGCAGCAACCGATGACATAAATGCAGAGGAAACGGAATTTGCCCCCTTAAATCGGCAGTTACTTTGTTCTCCTCATACTGTTCTGACCTTGCCCTTGTGCCTTCATTTGCAGCTCCTGCAGCAGGCCACCTCCTCCAGCAACCTGGGTGCATTTAGTGGCATTCAGCAAATGGCTGGTAAGTTGTGAAGCATGCCTTTCCTTTTGACCATCCAATTATTTGAAATTTGGGTGGTGTGAGGGTGAAGAAAAGAAACAGGGATAAGGGAGGGAGGACGCGGAGTGATTGGAAGGCCTATTAACTCTTGTCTCTGTATTAAATTGGAACCAGCTGCTCTGAAGTGGCTCTCCTACCGCTCACATTGCCTGCCCACCCTTCACTATGAGTAATGTTTATAAAAATGAAGGGGCAGGGCTGGCACAGAGGTGGTATGACTCTCAGGAAGGGCTGGATTCCATTGGTGGCTGTGGTTACAATGGAGTCCCCTTGCCTCACCAGCCTGAGGCACATCAGGCACATATGCAAGTACCCAGGATCCAATGGGCTGGAGAGCTGAGAGTGGAGAATCATAGTGTGACCAGACCCTGTGGAGGGTGTGTCTGTGCATCTCTCTCTGTCTCTCTCTTTCATGCTCTATTAGGAGTAAAATGAGAAAAAAAAAAGGAAAATCAAATGAACAGGCTGAGAATCCTGCATAGTATACTCTAGTCATTTGTTGTTTTTAAAATGGAATTGATTACTGGTGAATTTTTAACAAGATTCCTATATCCAGGGCAGCCAAAAACATTGACAACCCTCTAAAATTAATAATAGACAGTCAATAAAAATGTTCTGACCTCCACAATAAAAGCCAAGATTGCAGGCCTATCTTTGATACAGTTTGCAGTCCCCTGATGAAGACAGACAATTAACAGGGTGCCTTTTTTACTTTAGTACCCCAGTTGACAGAATTGTTCATCAGAAGCTTTTATGTGAAAGTATAATCTTTGTTCTTGAGAAAAATCAAAGTGTGACTGTATTTGAAAGCCAGCTCATTGAAGGATTCCTTTTTATAATGAGCTGTGCCAGTAGTAACTGAGGTGCAGTGATTAGCAAAAGGTCATTCCTACTGTGCCACCGTCCATGCTGATATCCTAACGTAACACGGGGCCAGGGAAGGCCGCATGTGCAATAAATCAGAACACAGGTGCCCATTAACCTACCAGGGGGAACAGTTAGAAAGCTCTTGCCTCGTTTGATTCCAAAAAGGTTAGGGAGAAGGGACAAGGGAAAAAACAGATTTTTGGCATCTTAGAATCAAGCACAGTTTATTTTAATCAAGGACTCTGAATCAATGTGATGAAACCTGAATGTGTAGAATAAAAACAAGATTTACCCATCATTATGAAAACTCCTTTTTCCACATTTCTTTTCTTTCTTTCTTCCTTCCTTCCTTCCTTCCTTCCTTCCTTCCCTCCTTCCTTTTTCCAAATATACATCCTCATTTTTTGTTTGTTTCACTGTGATTGTCAACCAGCCTGCCACTGTGGCCTGTAAGCAATGGTAGCTTGTTGTCTGATGGGATTCACTGGTCTACTATAAAAAAGCTGCTGAATTATTGTTGGGCTTTAAATCTGTTGGTACCACCAGCTCGTTCCATTGTCAAACAGCTTTTGAATCATTAGAAAAATATACATTGAAATGATAGTTAAAAGTCATTCAGCATAATCTATAAGAATACAGTTTTGGAAACTGGCCTTGGAGCTAAGAATCGCATAGAATAGTTTTGTCTTTAATTCTATGAAGACAGCTGGAGAAACACAAAGTATTCAGGAGGTGGTCTCTATTTTATAAGACAAATTCTCCCATCTGCAAGCTCTAAAATAAATGCTGAGATTTGTCACACTTTTGGCAGATGGGAGATTTGTTTTTCTTTAAATAGTATGGGCCCACCCTTAAGGAAAGGGGTTTTCCTTAGAGAAAGCTTCAGGCTCCCCACTCCCACAGTTAAATAATTCAGAGAAGGTCATTAGGTCCCAAGGCTACTGCAGAGCATGTCTTCCTGGGTGGACAGAGTGCCCTGTCACTTCTCATTAGGATGTGTGCGCCTCTGCCACGCCAACCGCAGGTCAGGGTGTTAGCGCTGACATGCCCTGCGCACTCATTTGAAGATCCAGGGTATCTTGGAGTCACCTCATAAGGTGCTATGGAGCAGATGGCTCATTTAAAGATATTCTGTAAGCGCTCTCGGGCTTCCCAGAATATCCATTTCTTGAACCTTCGACATATTCAGTTCAGCACACTGAGTCTGCTTAGGTTGAGAAATCAAATGTTAAACAGTTATCTACTATCATCTTGAATATTTAGAAAACTGAACATGTAGATGTCAACGCTCTGTCTGCTTGGTGATCTATAAAGGGTATTCTTTGTTTATGTGGGTCTCATCTTCATAAGTATTTGAAGGTATCTTTGGGAGTATCTTTTATTCCAGTGAAGAAAAGTTACATGGCCTCTTCTACTCTTGTCTTGGCCCAAAAGCAGGGCTTATCTTTAGTCCTTCCCACCAATCTATACCAATGTTGTGAAGTGATTGCGTTGGATTGGTACTAGCAGTTTCTTCCTAGAAGCTTTTACAGCTCTCCCAAATGTTGCAAGGGTACCCCCCTTCCAGGGTGCCACTGGAGCATTTCCTCCTTCCTTCCTCCCTCATTTCTCAGCACCACGAGGGCCAGGCTTGGCAGCTGAGGACCTCTGCCCTGCTTCCCCTAAGAGGTGCTCAGGATTCTCTCTGAGTAGAGAAAATGAATTTATAAATTGACAGACATAAATTTATGTTTTGAATACATTCCCAAGAGAGCTTAAGTTAAATCCCCAATTTGTGAATTAAGGAATTTGGTTTTTAGTATACACGTAAACCAAAAAACATAAAAACTCTTGATAGTATCTCCATACGTGAGTAACTGAGGAAGATAGTTTCTACGATGTAAAACATAACTACAATGGAAGTCACATGATGGTAGGATCGAAGGAACCTGAGAAGTCATTTATCCCAAAGCCCACCTGATGTCAAAAGACTTATTGAGTGATTGATATTGTGACAGAGTAGGCATACATACAATGCAAATATAATCTTTATGTATTACAGTGGCATATTTAATAAACTCCACATATTAAATTCAAGAAGTTCAACTTGGAATGCATCAGCAAAGAGAGTAAAATGTCATTTCAGAAACCAATAATATTTTGCTATGAACAACTCTCAAAACATAATGGCCTATCCTTCATGAGATTGAGGTTTATAGCTGGAGTCTAAAATGCTTCATTTATAGGAGTAAAACATTTTCTGTTTGAGGAGAAAATAAAATAAATCCAAAAAAGAAAGAAAAAAGAAATTTTAGATGACAAGTTACTAAGTACTTGCATCAGTAAAATCAATTGAGGCATCAGCTATACTTCTTTTTCCCAAAAATCTTACCATTTTCCTTTCAAGCTAAAAATATCTTCAAGTGTATCTTATGATTTTTCTAAAAGGAAACCTTTTCTAAGTATGAATTTAAAAGCAGGAAATGGATTAGGATCAAATCTTTGTTTGTTAAGTGCTTTTATTGTATGTATATTTTTTGTGCCTCCTTGAAGTTGATTTTATTTTCCCTCTTAAAACTTCTAATAAAACATGTCCATTTCTGATTCCATTGTGGTATTTGTTCAGTGAATTTCTGAAGCCTCAGAAACCTGGAGTCTGAGTTTGGGCTAATAGGAATTTTCTTGAAGGAGAAAGGAGTTAAGAGAAAAGTATCTTTTTCAGTCCTTAATTTTTTTTCTAACAACTATCATCTCAAAAAGCCATCATGATAGAAGAATAAGAGTAATATTTCACAGTTCTGTTTTTAAAAGAGCTCCTTGTATAATCAATGTCGTTTGTCTTCACGGCACACCTGGGACAAAACCACTGAATCACCTTTGGAAAAGGAGGTAATATAAAAAGTTAAGTAACTTATATAAGACCACAGCACCAATAAATGCATAATATGAATTAGGATACATAATCCCCAAATATCACAATAACTTTGTGAGGTAGGGACTATTAGTACCCCATTTACAGGGTAGGCATCTGAGGCAAGGCTTAGAGAAGTTAACAGATTGTCCAGCATCACCAAGCTAGTAAGTGGTAAGTCCCAATCTCAAAACCAAATCACCACGATCCAAATATGGAGCTGTCTCTTGCCCCCAAGCTTATAAAACAGTGCTCTGCATCACAGCCAATCCAGGTGCGTCTCTGTGAACATATGCGCCACTGATTTGCCTCCACAGGCGGCTTACCAGACTAATAACAAGGCCAAGCCTCAGGTAGATAATGAGCTCCAAAACCAAAAGGAGGAAATCAGAGATAGTAACAGGAAAACTCTTCCTTCATTCTGGAACACAGTTCATATTGATTAAGAATGGGTTCTTTGTTAAGGGGATCTGTTTTTTCTAGGATGAGAAATTATTATTAAATTATAAATATTAAGAAGCTGCAGCTGAAGAGATGTGTCTGTTGATGAATAACAGCTGAAGAGATGTGTCTGTTGATGAATAACTGCTTCCTCTTAATTCTGTTGTTCAGTAAAAACTGGTAGTAATTCTTTTCCAGAATATCTGGTCTAAGTTTTGAAAGTAACAGTAAAATCGTACAGTGCAAGTATTTGCTTACAACAGCTCTATAGCTCTCCTTTTATCAATTTGAGAGCTCTCCTCTGAGAACACGGTCACAGCGTGTCTTCACAAGGAGAGATCTCAAAACCAAATCACCACGATCCAAATATGGAGCTGTCTCTTGCCCCCAAGCTTATAAAACAGTGCTCTGCATCACAGCCAATCCAGGTGCGTCTCTGTGAACATATGCGCCACTGATTTGCCTCCACAGGCGGCTTACCAGACTAATAACAAGGCCAAGCCTCAGGTAGATAATGAGCTCCAAAACCAAAAGGAGGAAATCAGAGATAGTAACAGGAAAACTCTTCCTTCATTCTGGAACACAGTTCATATTGATTAAGAATGGGTTCTTTGTTAAGGGGATCTGTTTTTTCTAGGATGAGAAATTATTATTAAATTATAAATATTAAGAAGCTGCAGCTGAAGAGATGTGTCTGTTGATGAATAACTGCTTCCTCTTAATTCTGTTGTTCAGTAAAAACTGGTAGTAATTCTTTTCCAGAATATCTGGTCTAAGTTTTGAAAGTAACAGTAAAATCGTACAGTGCAAGTATTTGCTTACAACAGCTCTATAGCTCTCCTTTTATCAATTTGAGAGCTCTCCTCTGAGAACACGGTCACAGCGTGTCTTCACAAGGAGAGAAGAAGGAAGACATTTGCAAAATCGGTGTATGGGAGGTCTGAGAATCTGGAATCTGAGATCCTCCCAGAATTGTGAAGTGTGCATCACAGAGGCCACAAACACCCACAGAGATCCTGCAGTCTTCCCAAAGCGAAGACTCCAACAGTCCACACTATAGACATTTCCTTCGAATGTGCTAATAGGCCTTATGAGAATGCTCTATAACCACCCATCTGTCACTTTTTAACAGACCTGATTGGCAAGCACTTGTAACAACTGACATCTGTTCTTGCTTATTGATATGCAGATTTATGGTAATTGCTGTGAACAATAAGACACAAAATTACCTAAGGTGAACATTAAATTAAATTTTCATGCCCTTCTCCTTATAAATAATTTTTTTTAAAAATCTTAAGTTTCAAGTAGGCATATTGCGCATCTGTTTTGTACATAATTTCTTCATTTTGAGGATTTTTTTTTTCTCCCAAATAATGAATGAAAGTTGAATCCCTGTATTCCCAACTTTTTTTTTTTTCTATCTGGAGAGTGGTACACTGTTAGATTTTTGTAAAACTTATTTTGATGTTAGGCGTGTTTAGTCACCCAGATTATTGCTCTTGGTTTGAGGGCTGCCTATCTGAGCAGAGAGTTTTGTAAAGTTAAATGTCATTTTTCTTCTCAGAAAAGAGCCATTAGCTGCATCAGAATCAGCTTGCCCAAAGGGATGGGGAGGTGCCTTTCAGTTTAATTGTAAGGTAGTAGCCCAGAAAGAGAAAGGGCGGAGTGTAAAATAAGGAGCTGAGGAGGAGGGAAAGGACAGGGAGCACTCACACACCCCAAAGAAGAAGGAAGAAATGGAAAAGCAAACAAATATGAATTCCAGATGAGTTGAAGCAGAGACCCACCAGTAGGCTGCCTATCGAGTCACCCTGGGGCCTAGGAAGAATAACACATAGATAAAGGCAAGGACTCTCCCTTCCAGCCAGCAGCCCACTTGAGGCTGAATCAGCGGAGTCCAGAAGGGATGCAGCATGTTAAAAGTCTGGTGCGGTTAAGGAACGCCAAGAAACTGCATGTGAGCCTGTTCTCACATACTCCCCTCTCTGATTTCCTTAGATGGGGCCAATCTGAAAGAGTCTCCAAATAAGAGGGGATGATATGAGGAATGTCCATGTGCCAGGTGAGGGCTCTTTGGCTACAGGTGCTTATGTGGCAGGAAGAGCCAAAACATCAGTCATTGGAGTGTATAGCCTCCCCAGTGAAGGGTCCAGAAACATTGTTCCTGGTTTAGAAAAACACAAGCAAGCAAACAAACAAACAAAAAAAACCCCTCTAAGCTCTTTTCACATACTCTGGGATTGTTTTTTTTTTTTTTCTTTTTTTAAAGAATTATTTTATTTTATTTTTGTTTATTTTAATTTGACCAGAGTGAAAGAGTACGAAATAGTGAGAAAGCAAGCCGCCAGGTCTGGGACTAGAACCACGGTCGCCCATGTGCCAGTGCCCTTAACCACCACACCACCTGCTGGCCCTGACCCTAGGATTATTAACATGATGTATATGACAGAGGGCAGGAGACATCAGAGGCATTTAGGAGGCCAGGGTGGTCCAGGAGGGCCACAGGGAGGGGTGGACTAGAGAACGGGCCTGCCTGGCTAGATGGAAGATGGCTGGAGTGAGGGCCCTGGAGAGAGGACAGACCCTGTATGTGTCTACTTCTGCTGCTTGAGGTTCCCAGCTGCAGCCTCTGCTCATGGAGTCCGCACTCAGTAATGTGGCTCACACATGAGTTCTCTGGCTTACTGGGTTTCTCCTGTTGCTTGTTTGCACATAGATGCCTTTGCTCTGACGAGAGAAGGAGCATTCGCTCTCACTCTCTCTCCTGCTTCTGTGCCATCACTCCTCAGCTCTAATTTCTTCTTGATTGCTCACATCAGTCACTGTCCCAACCCGCCTCTCATCAGCAGTTTTCCACTAGGATTTTTATCTCTTTCATGTTATCTAAGTAAGGCAGAGATTCTTCAACTTTTTAGGATCTGTTACCAAATGTGTTCTGCCCACACATCAAACCCACACATTTTTGTAAAATTTCAGGGAGTTCCCAGACCCCCTGAATCCCCTCAAGATCCCTCAGTTCAGGTGGCTGACGGATGGGGAAAGCACAGCCAGCAACAGACTCATTGCTGAGAGGAGAAAGGTCAGGGGTCTGTTCACTCAGGCAACCAAAACCAGTGATCGGTAATATCTGGGATTCTGGTAATGGATGTAAAAGGAAATCACATTAAGAAATTCAAGAAGGGATTAAGTAATTTAGATAGCAAGATGTAGTCAGTGGTTAGGAAGTGGTCAGTGGTTTACTTAGTTCTTAGATACTAATAAAGACAGATCACAAATTCAGTCTCTGCCCTCTGGGACTCAGGCACTATGACCTGAGCAGAGAGCAGTATCGTAGGACATTGTCTCTCAGGGCCTGCATGCCCACAAAGCAGGAATTATCATTGGTTATGCTTGACTAAAATGCCTCACTGGGTAGTTTCCATCTGCTCACAACGTGTTGAAGGTTATCAAAGTCACTCTAGGCAAATGTGGGGAGCCCATAAAATAGGATTTCCAGTGCCCAGCCACTTTTCCTTTTGAAACCCTGTGTTGTAAATACCACCCTTCCCCTTCCTCTCACTCCCTCTCTATCCCTCCAAAAGTTTACTGAAGTGGAGACCAAAACACAGTGAGGAGCAAGAGGACAGAACAGCTGCAGATGTGGGGAGAAAGGCACACAGGGAAGAGAGCAGAACTCTCTTCACATTTACCAGACTGTTTCTCAGAGAGTGGCCCTTGGAAAATGCATATGGTGTTTTTGTTTTATTTTTTATTTTTTTTTTAGAGGTTTTTTTTTTTTTTTTTGCTATAGGGCGCGTGTGCTCACCAGACAGGCAGAGAGAGACATAGGGACAGAAAGCGAGAAATCACCCCCCAGGGGGAATGGCCATGCCACAATCCCTTCTCCTCCATTCTCCTCTCGGGATCTTGGGCACACACGCACACGTGCCCGGCGTGAGTTCTAAGCCACCGGGTCCAGGACGCAAACCGCGGTCAACTACGTGGGAGTCCAGGGACATAGCCATTACGCTAACTGCTGGTTCCCTGCATATGGTGTTTTGAACTCTTTGTGTTCCACTTTGCTCTATCTGTAACAGGTACAATTGTAATAGTTGCCTACATATATAGATTTGTTTTGAAGTGTAAATAAGAACCACATGTAAAGCACCGTTGTCATTATTTGAGGTGGCATCATTGCAGTTATCAGTCTTGCTAAGGAAGCTTATTCTTTAGTGGAGTTCTACAGTAGGCACTGTTCTTTGAGCTGTACATGTAGTGACAGTTTGACCTCTTATTTTAAAAAGTTTATGTATTAGGCATGGCAATTAAAGTGGCTGGAGCCCACATGGCTGACTGTAATGCCTGACTCCTGGACCCAGTGGCTTAAACATGTCAGGCACATATGCATGCATGCCCAAAGGGAGGGAGAAGTGAAAGAGAAGGGATTGTAGCATATTCATTCCCTGGAAAGGTGGGGGCACTTTCTCTTTCTTCCCTTGCACCCCTGTTCCCCCCAATAAGCACATATGCCCACTAGCAGAATTAAAAACTAAAGTTTATCTTATCTATAACAGAGAGCACTTATGTGCACATGAGAGAGATATAGACATGCCTTCAAAAAGATTCTCATCATGCCATGATCCCCTTCCTCCAGCCTTCCAGTTTTTCAGGATCTTGGGCATGTGCGTATACACTACGTGTGTTTTTAGGCCAACCTGGGGACCCAAAGTTGTGGTCAGCTATGTGGCTTCCCGCGCTGCAGTTCAGTGTGCTGCTGACTTTGCTACCAGCATGAGATAGGTTGTATTTTAATTCCAGTGTATACTTGAGAACCCTGAGGTACAGTTAAGCAATTTGTGCAAGGTGATATAGGTTGGTAGCATGTGAGACAGAACCAGGACTGAACCCCAGATTAAGAGTAGCCCCTGATTGCTTCTTGACCAGCCACACAGTAAGTGCCAGTTGTCGATGTCCTTACCAGCAGTGAGTGATGTGTATTCTCAGCCCAGGAACAAGATGAAGGTAGAGTTGCCTTGGTCGGTCCTACATTGAGACAAGCAGAAATGTGGGGTCAGGGCTGGGAGTGGGACCCCGCCTCAGGGAAGCTGACATGTAAGCTGCCCTGCCTTGCCACTGCTGCACTGAGCACTTCCCTCTGAGTGTGGGGTGGGGGGACCATGAAAGCCTCCTGGGTCAACACAACAAGGATGGGCATTCATCCCCCCCTCTTGGACACCTCCTTGGCTTCTCAGTAGCCATGTTTTCCTGAGATTCTTTCTCATTCCTATCAGAGACATTTGTGAGAATGTGCTTCTGAGTCTGGACTGATTTCTTGAAACAGATGAGTTGGAAGGACTTGTCCCCAGGCTCTGGCTTCTCCCTGCTCCAGTTCTCCAGTTAGTTCCTTGGGCAGGTGGGCTGTCTTGTTTTCTACTTTGTCCTCAGGACCTTGTCCAGAGTCTTGCCATCATAGCCAGTCAGTAACTTCTGGCTGGGAGACTGTCTTGTTTTCTACTTTGTCCTCAGGATCTTGTCCAGAGTCTGGCCATCATAGCCAGTCAGTAACTTCTGGCTGGGGGATGGACGGTGGGATGGGTGGACAAATACAACTCCTCCTGCCTGACTGGTTCTCTGTCTCTCTTCCCCACTTCCTTTTATCCCAGCCCCAGATACTGTGGCTCACAGGGACTTCTCCTTCCCACTGTTCATCTCAGCTTCTTGGTTATGCCTTTTCCTTTCCTTGCAGTGTGGTTGTTGAACAGTGCTAGCCATCCCTGAATGTGGTGCCCCAGGGCCTCAGTCACTTTGCTTGTCCTTTCTAGGTGACAGCCGAGAAAGACTGAATAGGATATCAGAGACTCTCGCATGGGTGAAGTACATGAAGGGGAAACATCGAGGGGCATTTAGAGAGATGCACAAGCCCTCAGGCCTGGATCCTAAGGCAGATGTAGTGGAAAGAGAACCTGATTGTTGGCTTGGCTCTAGGACCCTTGAATGTCAGTGATGAGCTAAGGAATAAACATAGTTCTGATAATTATTTATACTGTAGATTAGTTAACGATCAAGGGAAAACAGTCAATATTTGTTGCTACTTAAATACCAAAGAAATAACAAAAAGTGGAGAAAACTAAAAACTAGGTTGGTTCTATAGACAGTATTCTATAGCCGTTTATGAATATTTCATATTGCTTGTTACCCTGCTTATTCATGTTACATGGATTTATTCATCGCCTGCTATATATTCAGCTGTGTGTGTGCGTGTGTATACACGTGTATAGAAATGGACGGGAAAATCATTATAGACAAAATCTTTGTCTCAAGAACTGAGTATCTTGTGAAGAAGATTAAATATATATACAAATAGCATCAACATAAGATAAAAAAACCACAAGCATTAAAAACAGATAAGAGACTTTGCAGGTAACACAGAAAGTGCACAAATCAAGGACAAGTTATGAGTCCTCTTCCGCAGAGAGACCGTGAGGTGTGGCAGGAAGCAGTGGGGCCGGGCTCAGGGATTTGCTTAGCCACGCACCTGATGTCTGTGACCCAAATGAGTGTACAAAGCCCCTTTCAGCTCTGTGGCTGCCATGTGGGCAGGGTCAGAAATGCCTGGAGGAGGACACTCTGGCCTGAGCCTATAGTAGTGCACCTACTTGCCTTTAATTAGTACCAGATGCACGCTGTAGGTTTTCATTTCAGTTCTAAACTCTTCTTGCGTGCCCACCTGTCTCTTGGTGATGTCGTTTGATCATCTGGGTTCTATCACGCAGACATCAGAGAGAACATTAGTCACAAGATGGCCAACAGGGGATAGATGGATCAGTATAAATATGCCCCACTCCTCTTAAGACCACTCGCACCCAGATGTGAAGTGCATTCACCTTGCTTTCAGGAAGTAGGCCCCTCTGTTGGGTCTAGAGGGGTCTGCACTAAGTACAGATAGTTCCTCTATTTTCTGTATTTCCATTGTGCTAAAGTAAAATGGAAAATAAGGTCATCACTTCTCAACACCCACATTCTCATAACTATGACACTGTTTGACCTTTGATCAGAGAGAACAAGAGAGAGCTCTA
Source organism: Tupaia belangeri chinensis (assembly GCF_000334495.1). Classification (NCBI taxonomy): domain Eukaryota; kingdom Metazoa; phylum Chordata; class Mammalia; order Scandentia; family Tupaiidae; genus Tupaia; species Tupaia belangeri. Next base: position 2,408,851 of record NW_006159757.1, on the reverse strand, counting down.
TTCCTGGTTGCTTTAGTTGGATAAGGCACAGTTGCTGGAAGTCTGCAGTTTTCTTGCAGAAATTCACAGGATTCCATAAATGCTTGTATCTTGCTCCTAAGCATCCCTATGAAACCAGTGGGCTTTGAAAAATAGGTGTGTGGCTTTCACCCTAAGCCTGCGGGTCCAGATGTCTTCTGGAAGAAGAAAAGGTATTATTTGGGACAAAAAGAGAAATTATTTTGAACAAAGACATCAGAAACTTTTTTCTCAGTAGAAAAAAAAAGCCCTCATTGAGGTGGCCAGGGCAGAGAAGCAGAAATGCTCTCAATAGAGCTCAACAGCCGGGTTCTCAGCTTATGCCGAGGGCTTCATGTCAGTGACTAGGAGCTCAAGCAGGTATGTTGCTAGAAGATTCTCTCACCCCTTCACCCCTTTCCCTCAACACATATGGAAACCGTTATCAAACTACTGTCCCTAAAGCAAATGAAATTTGTTCAATAGACATTTATTCAGTACCTGGATTTAAGGTATGAGAAAAAAGTAAAATTAAGCTGATTACTTTACTCTCTCTCTCTCTAAAATCCTCTCTATAAGGAGATAATCATTGTTTCCTGCTTCCCCCATGTGCATTCCCTTACTGTGAAGTGAATCATGGAAAACTGCTTTGTTCAGAAAATCTTTGGATTAAGAAATAGAGAGGAGGAGAGAAGGTAATAAAAATACAGACTGCACAGATACCCTGAGCCCAACCCCAGGTCATTGCCCCATGTCCCTTAGCTGAACCCACCCTTGGGTTCTTGCCAATTTTCATTTCTCTGTTATTTAAAAAAAATTTTTTCACTAGTCAGAAATTCATTCTAGCTAAAAAGTATTTCCCCATGGACTAGCCAGTAGTGTGGTAGTTAAGGCAGCTGGATCCCACATGACCAACGACATGGTTCAAGTGCTGGACCCTGCACCTTAAGAAACACATTGGGCCATGTGCATGCATGCCCAAAATTCTGAGAGGAGAATTCAGGAGAAGGGACTGTGGCATGGCCACTCCCCCCTCGGGGTGTTTTCTCACTTTCCCTCTCTGTCCCTCTCTGGCAAGTACATATAGCAAATTTAAAAATTAAAAATACTTTTTAAAGTCCCCCTTTAAAATATAAGTATCGTTAGGGACCAGCAGATGGTGTAATGGTTATATCACTGGACTGTCACGAAGTCGACCGCATTTCAAGTCCTGGACCTGGCGGCTTCAAACTCATGCTGAGCACACCTGCGTGTGTGTATGCCCAAAATCCTGAGATCCTGAGAGGAGAATGGAGGAGAAAGGATAGCAGCATGGCCAATGTCCTGGGGGTAATTTCTCACTTTCTACCTCTCTGTTTCTCTCAGTCCCCCCAGTAAGTGCACACTCCCAATAGCAAAAATCTCTCTAAAAAATATTAATAAATAAATATCTTTAAAATGCAAATATTTTACAAACAAAAGTATGCACTGCCACTTTTATTAATTTGTTCTTTTAGCCATCAAATATTATTTAAGTTTCTACTATGGACACATTTTAGAGTTTACATTTAAAATAATTCCAAAGAGGGGCCAGGAGGTGACATGGTGGTTAAGGTGCTGGACTCCCACATGGTCAACTGTGGTTCAAGTCTCAGACATGATAACTTGAAAATCACACCAGACACATGTGCATGCATGTCTACAGTCCTGAAAGAACAATGGAGATAGGATTGTGGCATGGCCATCCCCCTCGGGAGGGAATGGTTTCTCACTTTCCCTTTCTCTGTCTCTGGTGAGTGCACAGTCCCTGTGGCAAAATTCTAAAAAAGAAAAGTAAAATCCAGTAGTAATAGCAGTAGTAATAACATAACAATGATAGCTAACATTTACTGGTACTTACTTTATGCCAGAGTAATTTGTCTTCATCATTTTTTTTAATTTGCACAGCAACTCTTTGAGGTAAGTTACAGTTAATATTGCCACTCACTATGCAAGAAATGGAGAGATGCAGTAATTTGCCTCAAGTCACATTGCTGGAAAAGTGGGGCAGAACTGGGTAGAACCCATACCAGTTTAGAGCAAAAATTCTAACCAATAAACAGAGATTTATACATGTATACATCATATACATGCAGCTGCCGAATTTAGGGATTAAGAGTTTACGCTGAAGCCCTTCCTCCAGCTGTCCAAGTCCAGATCTCACCATTTCTTGACAGCTCCATCATAGACACTGCTTCTCCACAAGGCCCTACAGTGAGCAGTAAATGCAGAGAAAGCTCTTGTTTTTTCTAGTGATCTCTACAGCCCACGGAGGAGTTAGTTGGCAGAGGATCCTGGATTGAGACAGTGAGGTGACTGCCTAGGAAATCTGTGAGATGGAGCTCAGGTGCCCTTTTTTAGTGCTCAGTCCCCAAGAACAGAAGATGGTGTTATAGAGCAGGGGTCTCCTGTCCCTGAGCCACAGAATGGTATCAGTCTGTGGCCTTTTAGGAACCAACCCGCACAGCAGAGGTGAGCAGCAGGTGCGCGAGGGGAGCCTCATCTGTATCCACAGTCGCACCACACCAGGTCTCTGGTCTTGTGTAATTACTTTATTATATATTACAATGTAATAATAATATAAAGTAGAGGATGAATGTAATGCTCCCCCTCCCATGAGATCAGTGGCATTAGATTCTCATGGGAGCATGATTCCCATTGTGAACTGTATGCGTGAGGGATCTAGGTTGCACACTCCTTGTGAGAATCTAATGCCTGATGATCTATTAGGTTGTTGGAAAAGTCATGATACATTTTTTGCATGGAAAAACACAGCCTAACTTTCCCAACCTATGAGGAGCTATTTCTTTCCTTTTTCTCTTCTCTTTTTTTTTTTTTTTTTTTTTTTTTTTTCTATCTGGGGACCTTGTCGTCTTTTTTTTTTTTTTTTTCCTGTAGGGCACATGTGCTTGCTAGAGACACAAAGAGAGACAAAAAGTGAGACAACACCTCCCATAAGGGATGGCCACATCACAGTCACTTCTCCTTTCTCTTCTCAGGATTTTGGGCACACATGCTTATGCTCCTGGTGTGAGTTACAAGCCTCAGGTTTGGAACTTAAACCATGGTTGGCCACATGGTTGGGAGTTCAGTGCCTCGACCACTACACCACCTGCTAGTTCCCCAGTGATCCAATAGATAGAGCTGAGGTGTGAGATGGTGATGCCACGGTGAGAGCAACTGCACATACTGCATTGTAGTGAATTGTGTAATTACTTTATTATATATTACAATGTAATAATAATATAAAGTACAGAATGAGTGTAATGCTCATGAATCATCCCCAAACCAGTCTCCTTCGCACATCTGTGGAAAAAATTGTCTTCCACAAAACCTGTCCTTGGTGCCAAGCACATTGAAGACCGTGCTTTTGAGGACTAAGGAAGGCAGCCTCAGAGAAGATGGTCAGAGCCTAGCTCCTACTGAGGCAGCCAGCATCGCAGACACGAGTGTGGGGGATCTTCTTCCCTGACTTTGTATGAACCTTCTCAAGTTTGAAGCTGGGAAATTGGGGCCCGTTACTAAAGTTACGCTTCTCTTCCCTCTGCAGGCATGAATGCTTTACAGTTACAGAATCTGGCAACGTTGGCTGCTGCTGCAGCTGCAGCCCAGACCTCAGCCACCAGCACCAATGCAAACCCTCTCTCCACCACGAGCAGTGCCCTGGGAGCCCTCACGAGTCCCGGTGAGTGCAGAGTTTGCTCTTCTCTTACAGATAACACAGCAGGAGCCATTGCAGGTCCCTGCAAACCCAGGTGTGGAAGGCAAGCCTAGCCTTCCAACACAAAGTTAGGAGACTGGCGCTAGGCTCTGAGCTATTAATGATACTTTTAAAAGAACAAAATTTGAGTGTGTGTGTGTGTGTGTGTGTGTGTTATTTTCCAAAGATAAAATGAAAACAAAAAGTCTCTTCGTTCTGCCTTTTTGTCTTGTCCTTTCTTTTGACAAAAGCAATTTAATAATTCTCTGTGAAATTTCAAAATCCCTAATTGTTCCAATGTTATATTTCACACCAGTCCTGTCTTTCACATTGGGTTTTTAAATCCACAGTCTGGCAAGGAATATCTTTGCTGTTCATTTATGGTCAGATTCTGGGCTATGTGATTTAAAAGCCTTTTCCCTTAGAAATGTTGTTGCCTTATTCAAAAGCAGATGCCATTTTTCTTTTAATACGAGCCAGATATAATGTGGTTGCTTAGATACCATGTTTTGGGTTTTTTTTGTTGTTGTTGTTGCTTTTTGTTTTGTTTTTTAATAAATGCCAGAATGTTTCACTGGCTTTTTTTTTTCCTCTGAATTTTTCAGACCTTGATAGCTGATCTCACCTCCTTCTCTTACATGAAGGAAATGGCCTCGACAATCTCTAATCTCCCTTTGAACTTTGAAAATTCCAGGACCCTCTACCAGCTGTGCCTAAAAGATTAGCTAAGTGTTGACTAAAATTCACTGTAATACTGCAGGGTTTTCTTTCAGAGAAATGCAAAATGAAAGCTATAGCATACTACAAGCCAGCTTTCTTGGAGCTTGTGGCTTCTGAGAGATAAGATGTATGCCCCCGGAGGCTGCAGAACCCACAAGAGTAGTCACCCTCGGTCTCTACAAAACATGGAGCAACACATTTTACTCTGAGTACAGTTTTGAGAGAGAAATCCAAGAGATGTTTAGCCGAAGCTGGTAGATTTATCCCTGCATGTGCTGAAATCTCATGGCAGCAGTGCATGGGTGTGTTGACTTCATTCTTTAAAAGGTCTGCAAATGATGATCATTACTTCCTGTGGGCCTTATTTTATGCAATATGTAGTATTCATCAAAACTCAATTTCAAGGGGTCAGATGGCACGGTGGTGAAACCCGATGATCTGTGAGGCTGACCCACATGGGAAAGTCCTCAGTACACATCCAGAGGCTTCCCTAAACGCTTCAGGTGCATACAGATCCATGACCTGGGCTAGCTGCAGTCAGGTGAATTGTGACGTGATTCCCTGCTGGGAGCATTGGTCTCTTTTTCTGTCTCATTTATGGAAGAAAATCAACTTTCAGTCACTCTCTCATTTAATTAAGTTACAGCTTTAATGCAATATATAAGCTGATTATTTCAATAAATTCTCTAATAACCCCTTTGAAAAATAAGCATTGACATGATAAATTTTCCTTTTATTAAAATAACAGCGATTTTTGTTAAAAAGAAATTAAAATTTTCATCTTTAATTTGTTAGTTTTGTAAATTAGATTCAAAGGTAATTTTTTCCCTTAGATATTGCTTTTGTGTTTTGCTATAGGGACATGCATTCACAGAGACAGAGAGACAGAGAGAGAAGGAAAGTGAGAAATTACCCCCCAGAGGGGATGGCCACACTGTAACCCCCTTCCTTCCATTCTCCTCTTGGAATTTTGGGCGTGGAGACTGGCATGAGTTTCAAGCTGCTGGGTCCACCACTTTAACCATGCTGGCAGCCATGTGGAATCCAGTGCCTTAGTCACTATGCCACCTGCTGGCCCGAAAAGTAGTTTCTTATACACAGTTTTTCTTCTCCCCTCTGAGAACTATGTAATATGATTACATGAAATAATAGAGTATTATACATGCATTTTACTGTATTTTAGTCAGTCGAAGACTCTTTAGTTTAAGAAGCCAAGTGCAAAAGTAGATATACGCTGATCCATGCAGATAATGTAATCAGTAAGCATTATCTATTAAGTGCCTGCATAGTACTAGGCTCTGTCCTAGTGCTGGAAATACAGGCCTGAACAGAGCAGGCTCACTGCCAGGTCTATCAGTCTGTCAGGGCATTCAGACAGTAAGCCAGCGAGTACAGGATGGGTATGTGATAGACAGGGCTGCAGGAGTAATCGAACAGAGTCAGTTGGAGATGGTGAAGGGGATTTAAGGGACCACCCCTTCTCTCAAAGGTGACATTTGAGCAGAAACTTGAGTTAAGTGAAGGGGGCCATATAGAATGTTCCAGCAGCATAAAGGCTGTGAGGCAGGAAGAGTGTGGCATGATGGCAGACTACAAGGAAGCCATGTTGCTGGGCAGAGGGAGAGGTGAGAAGTGAGAGAGAAGGTCCACATGGGTGAACCTGTATAGAGTCCATCCAATTTGGTGATCACGGATTTGTTGTAATCTTTTTAAAATGTGGGATATTCAAACAACCTAGGAGGATGGCCAGAGTGTGTGCTTAAAGGAGTTCCAAACATGTTTGATCATTTTCAGTTTTTTTCTTGAGACTACAGAGAAAGAGAAAATGTGCTTGAAGATGTAGCTTCCTTCTTTCTGCTCTAGTCAAAAACCACAGCTAGCAAACATCGTTCCCTTTACTCTTATAGGCGTTCTGCCCTTTAGTAAATTCTGCTGAAGTATCACTGAGAGTAACTTTTCTCTTCTCTATTGAGAAATTCTTTGCATGATAGCTAAAAGTATTTCATTAGAATCCTGAAGTGTTGCAGCAGACATTATTTAAATCTACATTTCATATTCTTTCGTATTCTGTAATCTATATTCTTCTTAAGTATAACTCTAAAATCTGGTGTTTAAATTAAGATAAATTATTTGTCTAACTTCCCTTAGAGACTTTTTCCAAAGTCACAGAAAATGTGATTAGTGGAACCAGCAGATGGTGTGGAGGTCAAAGTGGCTGTGCAGTTCAAGTCCCAGACACAGCAGCTTGAGAAACACATTGGGCACATACAAAAATCCCAAGAGGAGAATAGAGAGGAAGGGTGTATGGTGTGGTCAGCCCTCTTGGAGGGTGCTTTGTCGCTTTCTCTCTCTTTCTGTCTCTGTTTCCAGCAAGTGCCCCGTAGTGTAGGTGTGTGTAAGCATGCACGCGTGCATGTGCACGTGCGTGTGCATGCGCGCACACACACAAACACACACAGAGTGATTAGTACAAGTCATGACCCTCTATGTCATCAGAGCAATTTCCTATAAAACAAGAGGGGTTGAAAGCCATTTCCAAGGCCAATGCCATTATTTTATTTTATTAATTTTTTTCAGAGATTTTTGCTGTAGGGTATGTGCTCTCACCAGAGACACAAAGACAGGAAGACAGAAAGTGAGATATCACCCTCAACCCCCTGGGGAATGGCCACACTGCAGTCTCCCTTCTCCTCCATTCTCCTCTTGGATTTTGGGCACGCAAGCACACGTGCCTTGAGTGAGTTTTAAGCTGCTGGGTCCAGGACTCAAATTGTGGTCAACTACGTGGGAGTCCAATGATGTAACCACTACTTCATCTGCTGGTCTTGCCATTATTTATATTTAAAATACTAATAAGCAGCTTACAGTTTGCACCATGAACAAATCCAGTCACACTGTGAACGACATAGATACCTCATCCCATTGCTTCTACACAGGCCTTGGGTTTGCTCTGCTTTTAAATAGGCCTTTTAAGCTTCAGACAAATTCGTCTAGAAAGGAAAGGGACAATTCAATCCCCTGAACTATTAATTTTTTTTAATAATTGTAAATTTATCATTTCAATTTTGCATACCCAGGAAAAGTCTCCCTACAGCATTATTATAAATGATTTTAAACAGTCTTGGCTTTAAAACATGAAAGATTAAGCTTTAATTTTTGTTAAAAAAAAAAAAGTCCCTCAGGCAATAAATAGGTTCCTTTGTCTCATGGCCTTGAAATAAAAATTAAAATAGTTTAAATTGCCCATGGTTAGAATAAGTGTTTTATGCAATTATCAGATGGTAGTGAATAAAATTAGAAATTAAATCATGAAAGAATAAAAACCAGGTAAGTGCATATTATGCCTTTTATGAGTTTCTCATGGGTCTTTTGAAGCCTAATTTAATTGTGTTTCTTGTCTTTTATTTTGATATGATAATTTTTCCTTTGTTTACTTCACTCTCCTATTTAGTTAATTAATTCTTGGGTCATCTCTTCTTAGCCAGTTCTGAACCTGTTCTAGAGGAACCTGTGTCCTTGTGTTTGTATAAAGAGGCAAATTGTCTGTAAGGCCTGCAACCAGGTATCAGAGAGAGATATTTGACTTCCACCTGCCCGTAGATGCGTTGTGCTTGGTAATTCTGAGAGCTCGGGAGAAGTGCTACCGTTACCACATGTGAACATTTCTTTGGCATTTTCTGTCTAAAACGTACTATTGCATTCGTGCACCACATTATTCCACTGACCTTCTTCTATTTCCTTTTTTTCAAAGAAAAGGGTGTTTTAAAATTCTCCAAATGCTTCTGTAAGTGCAGACTCAGTCAAGTGCACACTTCAGAATAATAGATAATTTCTTTCAATACTGTAAGGCATTTTAAAATGCTAGGAAGCATTTTTTCCATTCCCACCACTGGCTTTTCAGAGTTGTCTAGGCAATATTTTTATTTTACTTTAAATTCTCTAAATACTTTCAATTCTAGGCACTGTTTTCCCTCATCTTCAAGGTGCTCCCTGCTTCCTTGAAGCCTGTGACACAGAGTTCCAAGGAGCTGGCGCAGCTTCCTTTGGACTAGCTGCGGTTACCAGAGAGGGAAGAGGCTTACACATGATTCGGACCTTTCCTGCCCTCCTCCCACAGTCGTGATGGAGGAGTGCTTACTCTCTGTGTTGCACACCTGTCACCAGAGCAGCTGAGTGGGCCATGGGAAATAAGAATTGACCCTCAGCGTTTTCCCCATAGCCTTTTCTTTTTTAGAGGGCTTTATCACTACCCTCTGTGTGTCTGCATTATGTGAAGAGCTGCGCTTCGTAGGCTGATGTAGCGCGCATCTCCGAACCTCGTATTCTCTACATGGCGTGTACATAACGATGTGTTGGGCCTTGCACTGTCCCCTCCGAGGAGTGCCATGCACAGGGGAGTAACACAAGATGGGCTGCGAGGTGGCCGGGAGAGACAGATAAACAGAGGGCACAGGAAGAGGCCCCCTCCCCGAGGGTACTGCAGCAGTGTTGCAGCCTTCGAGAGCTGCTCACTGCTCTCACAGACCTGTTCTGCCCTCGCCTTCCCCACCCTGTCACGCATCATCTCAGACACTGGCAGGCTCGGTGTTGAGATCCCATGTACCTTTTCAGAGTATTTTTATGCCTACTCTGCTTATAAAATACAAGGCATTTTATTAATTCAGGGGCCAGTTATTCAGGTGAAGATTGTCTGGGTCTCTTACCTTCTCATTTTTCTCCTCGCACTCATTTTTTTTGTCATTGCTTATGAAAGAAAACATGTGAGCCCCAAAGGTTACTTCATTAGTACTCTTTCAGCTGTTTAAGCCAGCCAGCGTCAAGCTATGTGGTAAAAAAGAGCTATGTATTAGGTCATTGGGAAAGTCACGAAGTTATTTTTCTATGTTTTTCTATGCAAAAATACATCATGACTTTCCCAACCACCCCCATATTGGCGAGGTTGAATAGTCAATTGCTTTATACCTTTATTGTTACAGAAGGAGAACTGGTATCCCATTCTTTGCTCATTTCCCGTAAGTTTCAACGTTTGGTGCTGATTTACTGAAAGTTTCCACGTCTGCTCTTATTCTTGATTTTATGGAGCTCATTTTCATTTATGTTAACGGGGTCCGAAACTACAAAAAATGTTCCTAAATGTTACGGCACTGACTGTAATCCCCCTATGTATTTGCCACTCATTCAACAAATATTTATTGAGCATCTGCTATATACTTGGAACTATTCTAGGTGCTTGAGACTCACCAGTGGACAAAGCTAACAGTCCCTGCCCTCATGTACTTACGTTCCAGCATTAACATTTTTTTTAATTTGCCAGAGGGTGCATGTACTCAGCAAAGAGAGAGGAAGTGAGAAAGCACCCCCTGTGGGGAACTGTCAATGCTGCATCCCTTCTCCTCCATTCCTTCCTCCTTATAGAATTTTGAGCATATACTTATGTATGCATGCAAACCCAGAGTGTTTTTTCAAGGTACCATGTCTAGGACTTGAACCACACAGTTGACCATGTGAGAATCAGCTGCCTTGACCACCATGCCACTGTCTAGCCACCAGCATTAGCCTTTTAAAAATAGTTAATAGGGAACCAATGTAATGGCTATGTCGCTGGATTCCCACGTAGTCGACCGTGGTTCGCATCCCGGACCCGGTGGCTTAGAACTCACGCCAGGCGCGTGTGTGTGCATGCCCAAGATCCCGAGAGGAGAATGGAGGGGAAGGAATTGCGGCATGACCATCCCCCCTGGGGGGTGATTTCTCGCTTTCTGTCTTTATGTCTCTCTCTCTCTCTCTCTGGCGAGCACACATGCCCTATAGTGAAAACCTCTCAAAAGAAAAAAAAATAGTTAATGAGGCACCAACAGCGTAATGGCTATGTCGCTGAACTACCATGTAGCTGACCATGGTTTGAGTCCCGGACCCAGTGGCTTAAACTCACGCCGGGCATGTGTGCATGCGTGCCCAAGATCCCAAGAGGAGAATAGAGGAGAAGGGATTGCGGCATGGCCATCCCCCCTGGGGGGTGATTTCTCACTTTCTGTCTCTCTGTCTCTCTCTGCCTTTCTGGCGAGCACACGTGCCCTATGACAAAAACCTCTCCAAAAAACAAACAAAAAAATAGTTAATGATGGACCAGCAGGTGGCATGGTGATTAAGGTGCTGGACACTCCCACATGTTGACCATGATTTGAGTCCTGGACCTGGTGGCTTGCTTTCTCACTTTCCCTCTCTCTCGCTCTGTCTCTGCTCAAATTAAAATAAACGAATGACTAAATAAAATTAAATAAATAATTCTTTAAAAAAAAATAGTAATGCTGTCTCCAAGGCTATCAAGATGACCATTTCTGCTTGTGTCAATGCGAGCTGGCCAGGAAAGTCACAGCATTAGCTTTTTAAAAAGCATCATTTGGGGTCATCCAGTGGCATGGCCATTAAGACAGCTGGATGCCACGCATGGTTCAAGTTCCAGACCTGATGGGTTGAAAAATCTGCCAGGCACATATGCACGCATGCCCTAAATCCCAACAGGAGGAGGAATGGTATAGAAGAGATTGTAGTGTGACCTCCCCCATGGGATAAGGGTGCTTTCTCACTTTCCCTGTCTCTCCAAATTTAAAAGGGAGAGGGCATTATTTTACTAAATTCCCACCATACTAAAATAATTCGAATAGCCTTTAAGTATTAACTATAACTTCTTCTTTAACTATAATACCTTTTAAGAAGAAAAAAAAAACTTTCCATAACAAGTATTTTTGTATACCATATGTTCAGTTTTGTGAACTGGACACCAAGATGGGAGAGGAAGGAATCTTCTTTCTCTGCTTTACTCCTCTTTAAGCTGCACCATTTTTCTATACATTTCATGCAACAAAGGCTCAGAGTAGCGTCTGTTCTTAAGGTAGATTTGCCAATAGTAAAGCAAAGACATAGGAGAATTTTGCTGTAGAGAGAAGTGTCCTCAGCACTTCTGTTCTGTGGCTTCTTGCAGAAGGCAAGAAAGGTCTTATGTATTTAGTACTCATATTTTGGGGGAGAAATAGGAATGGTGTATCTTTCCGGTGAATAGTATTGATTGTTCTGCTTCTAAAAGAAGAAAATGCATATAAATACCCCCAAACCAGAGGAGTGGAATTACCTTTAAATTTCACTTGTCCACATGGTAAGACGTCTGTGGGATTGAACAGTCAGAACTGAAGCTAATTCTCTAATTCATGACACTGTCCTGAACTGCCAGAGGGTTCTTGGCGCCTGTCATCAGAACAACTTTTGCATGGTAAATGATCTGGCCGTGAGGTTTATGAGATGCCCTGACCTAGAGCAGACTGGAGTCGCTTAATAGTCCTGGACTAATTTAAAGTTTAATAAAGCTGCACTGCCAAGGAGGCAGAGGTGTCTACGGCTCACCACAGAGCCCACTCTTGAGTATATGCGAGATCCCTCCTGTGCCCTGAGCTCTGCTGGTGGGATGCTGCCATCCTGCAGGTGGGCAGATCCTGTCGTGTGTTCTTCAGGCTGTTGCTCACCTAGTGCGTTGTTTTTCCTTTGTTTTGAATGGGCTTTTTACTGCCATTTTCAGATATAGACTCTAGTTCTGTTTGCCTTTGGCTTTAAGTACCATTGCAGTCTGTGCTGTGCTAAGTGCCAGTGATTCATTTTTAAATGTTGCTCTGTGCTGTGTCACATTATGTAACACACCCATTCAGATCCCCTTATGATGGTTATGTGAACTTAGGGGTGGATTTCATGTCCAGCATAACCACTTAATGGCACTTTCATTCCCACTACATCATCTGTGTGGCTGCCTGATATGACCATGTCATCTCGGCTGGCACATGTATTAATTGCTTACATGGGTATTATGTTAGGTGAGAAAGCAACAAAATTATTCCAGTCACAACTTCACAGAGGTTTCAATGGAAGTCTAGCTTTTTAAGATTTAAAAGCAGTAAGATAGAAACTTTGGGGCTAGCCAGTGGCATGGTACTTAAGGAGGCTGGATCTTACATGGCCAACTGTGTGGTTAGAGTCATGGACCCCGTGGCTTGAAAATACAAGGGGTGTGGTGTATGTGCAGGCATGTCCAGAATCATAAGAGAAGGGATTGTGGTCTGGCTCTCCTTACTGGGTGGGGAGGTGCTTTCTCTATTTTTCTCTATCTTTCCCTCTATGTCTCTCTATAGCAAATTTTTAAAAAAGAAAGACACTTTTAGTTTATATGTGGTTTAATCCCAAGAACTACTACCAACTAGAGTAGTGGCTACATCCAAAAATGAGCAAAACGCACCAGGCTGTCCAGCCTAGTCAAAAAGTAGTAAGGCTGTGAGGCACTAATATCAATGACAGAAAGAGGTTCTGTCTTAATGGAATGGGGGAAAGTTTTGACATTTTAACCAAAATTTTAAGACTGGGTAGGACTTTTAGAGATAGAAATGGATGAAAGATGTATCAAATATGTCCACTGTGAGAAAATGCAGAAAAGGGATTTAATCGGCAAATAGCAATTCATCTCATTTTTCACAAGCATGAGATGTACAATCATGGTGGTCCACAAAAGTTGCCACTAAGAAGCTGGAACTTGTAGAGAGTAAAGAGCATTGATGGACTTTGAGCCCTAGACTGTGAGTGGTTGGACCGTAAGTACCAATTGCTGTGAGGAAGAACCAAAGGGAAAG
>NW_006159757.1:2359209-2395719 GCF_000334495.1 Tupaia belangeri chinensis | reverse complement strand
TTAACAGTGAACCTCATCATCTTCAATTTGGGTGACCAGAGGAGTGATGCTTTCATTAGTAGAGAGGGGAGTCAGGAGATGGAAACATTTATAGCATAAAATGATTTGCTGTGGAGCATGTAAAACTGAAGCCCATGAGAACAGCCCATTCACTGAAATGCCCTCACAGACAAGCTAAGAGAGTGGACCTGAGGTGCAGCTGCAAAGGTGACTCAAGCTGACGAAGCTTGGGTACAGGTGAGGTCATAAAGCTAGAACCACCAACCAGAGAAGGGGCTGGATATGTATAGCCCTGGGGGATGTCTGTATTGGTGGGACAGACAGAAGGACTAGTAGGATAAAGGGGGTTTCCAGGGTAGCCAAACAGATGGGGATGGAGAAGTTTAGTGCAGAGAAGAGCTATTTGAAGTGAGCAACTGAATATCTGGTGCTGCATTGAATGGCCATGTCACTACAGAGATGGAGTGGACTAGCACAATTCTTTATGCATGAGAGACAAGGAAGGAAGGAGGAAGGCATTATATATGGCATTTTCATGAAATTAGGTGATTTTTAAAAGTCTATAAATGTAGTAGGATCACTAGGAGAAGAAACTTGGTTTTCTTTTTCATCTTTTTTTTTTTAAGATAGAAAAAATGTAAATATGATTCTAAGCTAAATAGAAGGATCCAGAAAAAAGGAAGAAGCAAATAGAAGGTGAAAATTGAAGGACTTGTGTCAGAAGAAGGCAGGGGGAAGGAAGGGCAGTCTAGTCTACCTCTCCTATGGTGAGGGGGAGCAGTGCCTTGGGAAAGTCTGTTCTCATGTGGGTCCCCATGGGGAAGAACCCAGCAGCTGCCCCTTGTGCGGCCTGTCCATCTCTTCACGAACCCAAATGATTGCTGAGGGTATGGATGGCGTAACCTAAGAAAGAGGAACACCTAAGCCTCTGACACATGAGGAAAAACTGGTCAGGATTGGAGAGATAGTAAGAATTTAAGACAAAAAGTTATTTGTAACACACATAGGCCAGGAATTTAAATATCTATAACTAGAAACAGAAAACGTTTATACACCTAGAGCAGAAGATTAAAAAAAAGTTTATCTTAGAATGACACAGAGTTACAATTTTATTGACCTTTCTAGAATAGGTAGACATCTTGGCCAAGAGTTAGTAAAACAAGTGATTTAATCTTTTTTCTTTAATTTTGTTAGTTTTGAAATGGAATTAATTGTTCACTGTCACTTTTCTTATTGGACTATTGGAGTGTGTGTGTGTGTGTGTGTGTGTGTGTGTATGCATATATATATTTCATTTTTTATATTTATATTAAATTATATATTTATGTGTATATAAATACATACTGATGCTTTTTTATTTTATTTATGAGAAAGAGTAAGCCTGGGAGGAGGGGGGTGGGGAGCTGGGAGGTGAGAGTATTTTTTTACAAGGTCTCACAGTTGTGATCCTGCCCCGGTCTCCTAGTTAGTATAGACACACGCTATCATATCTGGCCTGTTCATGTTGGTTTGAGATCCAAACCCAGGCCTACCGTGTGGCCCCAGCCTTGGACAGTAGCACCCTACCACTTACACCATTACAGCCAGCACACTCTTCTAGTTGTGACTAGAATAGTTTTGTTCATTTCCTTACCTAATGTAAAACACAGGTAAGCAATTAATACATGCTTTTGTTCAGTGCTAGCAGATAACCTGGTTGTATCAGGCAGTAACCCGGATGATTCAGTGGGAATAAAGTATCATTGAGTGGTTGTGTTGCACCCTATCCACTCCTGAATTCATGTGAACATCAAAGAAAAGTACTAGCATTACTTTTTCTAAAAATAGCGTCCACCTTTATCCATAGGAGAGATACATTCCATGGCCCCCAGTGGTGGTACAAGCTGTGGGTAGTACCCAACCCTTTACACACTACACTTTTTTTCCTATATGTATATACATTATAAAGTTTAATTTCTAAATTAGGCACAGTAAGATTAACAACAATAATAACAGAACAACTGTAATAATATAATAATATACTATAATAAGTTATATGAAACTAGGCTGCAATAAGACCTAGTGATCTTTCTCTCAGAATCTATTGCCTTTGGAGATCTCCCTACCCTTTCTAAAAATCTGGAATATAAATGCAGAGAGAAGATGGATTTCTCACTCTTTTGTGAACTTCCCACAGAACCTCAACTGTGACTTGAGGTTATAGAAGCAATACTGCCTCCTTGCCGGGAACAGAATGGTACCACTGGATTAAGCGGAGCAAGACAGCCATTTCCAGGCAGGATTTCACCACTGAGGGTCAGGCCCCGAGGCCTACCGGGAATTGTTCATTCTTATCGCAGACAACACATGGCTGTATGCTTCCTGCTAGCCCTGTACAGGGGCAGCAGCCCTGCCGCAGGCTGTGCTGGGGCACACAAGGCCACAGCCCCCAGTGCTCAAAGCCAAGACTGCACCAGATGATGTCTTATCCTTGCCAACCTTGGGGTCAGATCTTCCAGAAGGAAACCTTCCTCCTAGATAAGTGCTTTCTGCCTGGACAAACCACCCCTCCCTACGATACCCTGAGGAAGGCCAGACTTCAGACGGGTTGACGATGACCCTGGTGGTGTGGGCCTGTTTTCCTCAGAGGCTCCCATCCCTCTACCTCTCTAGAGGCCAGAACCTGGTCAAATCAGCAAATATTATAGCTGCAGAGAATTGGCAAGATGATCTAGCCAGTGCATCACTGTGATCCAGATGAGGAGAGAGGCCTGTTAGGGTAAATGGTTTGCCCGAAGAAGCTCAGGTTGTCACCAGCAGTGAGACGACAGTCAGCTCCTCCATGCTATGAAATATTCCAAAGCAGGAATTACATTTCTGGATTTTTATTTTCCATTTTCAAATTCCCGTCCTTGTGAACATAGTCTTCAATGTGTATCTATTACTATCAGTAAAAGCAAGTATCTGAGACCAGCTAAGGGAGGTACATATTTATATTTTGGTAAATCATATCTTTGGAAGAACAAGTTCAATATTCTCTTTCCTTGTTCCATTCCGCTTTTTTGAGAGAGTGGTTTTTTTGTTTGTTTGTTTGTTTGTTTGTTTGTTTTTGCTATGGGATGTGTGGGCTCACCAGAGAGACAGAGAGACAGAAAGCAAGAAATCACCCACCAGGGGGAATGGCCATGCTGCAATCCCTTCTCCTCTGTTCTCCTCTTGGGATTTTGGCCACACAAGTACATGTGCCTGCTGTGAGTTTTAAGCCACCAGGTCCGGGTGGTCAACTACATGAAAGTCCAGCAACATAACCATAGGCCATCTGCTGGTCCCTCTTTGCTCCATTCTTATTAGACCCTGTGTACTGATTTATTTGAGCTGATTCTTCCAAACTTGTGGCCTCAAATAATACCATCATCCTTTTTTAAAGTAATTATTTTATTTTATATATTTATTTTTAATTTGACCAGTGAGATAGAAAGTATGAAAGCAAGTCACCAGGTCCAGAACTCAAACCACAGTCAGTCATGTAGGAATCCAGTGCTTTAACCACCACGCCACCTGCGGCCCCAATATACCTTCATCCTTAAGTTTCCATGTTCCATGGGACCAGGGAAGAAAGTAAAATTAAATATAGGTAGGAGGGGTACCCAGGTTTACTAACAGCTGGTGAAGTAGATTTCTCTCTTAGAAATAATCAACTAGTGGGACCAGCAGATGGCGTAATGGTTACATTGCTGGATTTCCACATGGCCTACCACAGTTTGAGTCCCAGACCCTGAGGCTTAAAATATGCTGGATGTGCACATTTGTGTGTGTGTGCACGCATGTGCAAGCACGTGCATGCCCAAAATCCTGAGAGGAAAATGGAGAAGGGATTGCAGCATGTCCATCCCCCCTGAGGGATGATTTCTCACTTTCTGTCTCTCTTTCTCTCCAGCGAGTGCACACTCTTTATAGCCAAAATATCTCTCTTACAGAAAAAAAAATAAAAAAAGAAATACCAACTAGTGAGAGTGCCAGTAAGCATTTTGGAAATGAAAATGAAGGTGAAGGAAATAATACAGCCACTTTGGACATTAAGAGTATAATACCATCATGGGATAAAGCCTCAAACGTCATTGAAAGTTTGTATCTAGGTCTGTAGCCTCTGAGTTCTCTTACCAGCCCTGCAGAGAACCAACAGTGACTTCTCAGGCCCTGCTTTGCACCAAGTCAGTCTCCTTGTAAACTAGAAGTGGGCAGTAGAAGGAAGTGATGCAGATGTTTGAGGAGTCAAAGATAGTATCCAAATACAGACTGTCACATAGTGAGATTACATCACCTCAGAACCTTTCACACCATTTTCTAACACAGTCTCCTCCTACCCTATCACCCTCTTCCTCCCCCCCCCAAAAAAAAATCTTTTAGAGAATAAATGAGAGGTATGGTTATTGTGGAATAATTGGTCCCCATGGGAGAAGAGATTCTCTGTATTTTGTTAATGCCCTAGGGTTGTGATTAGCTAATAATGATAGTGCCTGTGTCACTGCTTAATTATTCTACCTCCTCCTAGTCTTCCTTCGCTGTTGGAATACAGCATCCCAGCTCGTTTGAGGCAAAACGACAACCACAGGCTCTGGTGTCCTGAGTGTGTTTGGCCGATGCAGGCAATTTTGTCTGTGTTTATGATTATTTTATTTCCTAAACCACAAAGCCACTGTGCTCTCACTATCTAATTGTTCTATGGAAATTGTTTAATGAATGCACTGAAGGCAATCTCTTGCTGTCTTCTGTTAATGTTGTTTTGTTGTAGCTTAAAAAAAAACCTCTTGCAGTTCAGGAAAAGTGCGGAATGGAGTTAATATGAGAAAATTAATGTACTTGTTCCCTAGAAAGCAAGGTAGTTTCTGGGATAGACATATACTAGACATGACCTACAAATACACTGGTAACAAAGCAAGGAAGAAAGGAACAAATAACCATGGAGGAAACATTCTTGAAATGAACAAGTAGTAAATGTGAGAGACTGATGAACCTCTCATGGCTATTTTGCTACTTTTCTTGGTAAATCTGGAGTCTATCGAAGGATAGAGGCATACCTAAAGACCTTAGTATTGAGCAGTCAGCCTCACCCCAAATTGAGAATCTTGTTTAACACGCTACCTTCTACAAAGAGTAATAAATAAACAAAGCTTTGTTTCTGCTGGTTGTCCCTGAGTTAAGTGAAAAGAAAGGTGGGTTACCAAGGATGGTCTTGACTGTGGTCTTCACATGTCCACGAAAGTGGCTAAGAAGCTTGCCCTGCTTAAAACTTACGCCAAAGAGATGAAGTGTGTCACTGGTCTCATGAGCTCTATTTTTAAAAAGATCTACACTTCGGCATATAAGCAGGAAGGGATGGTTCAATACAGTTTTCACTTAGCCACAGCCTCACCTGTATCACAAGGAACCCTGTAGTGAGGCCACAGCATGAGGTGAAATGAGGTGCCCTGTTCATCTTATCGTGTCTCACAAACTGGCCTCATTTTAGGAAAGCTACCTACAGAGTCCAGGTCACCTGCCTCAGCCTTCAGTGTAAGCTTCGTCTACTCCTTCAAGTGTTTACTTAGTGTCTGCTCTGTCAGTTACCCTCGTAGGTTCTTGGAAGTAAGACAGTATAGAAGAGCAAACCATAACTTACTGCTCTCATACAAGATTTTTTACTTCAGATTCCCTGCCTCCTAGCAGCTATTCCCCTTTTCTAACGTAAACTATTCCTTTGCCTCTTCCTATGACCTTTGATTTCTTCATTCCTCAAACTAAATTGTATATCCAGCCCTGATGGCATTTGCTAGGACTATACTGTGACATCCTGAGATGTCAGTGTGCCAAGGAAGCTCCAAGAGGGCATGTAGAAATCTGATTCCTGGGCCCCACAGCCACATCCAGTGGACTTGAGGCACACCCCTCAGTGCTCCTGATGCAGAAAGTCCTAACTATAAATTTTTAAAAATGCCTTTCTCCATTAAGTATGTATATGGCTATAGCAACCGTCAGAGCAATGTGGCATCTGCCTCCAGCAGTCATAACAAGGCTGACCAAGTGGCCAACAGAGCATCTCAGGAGCCCTGAGATTAGGGCAGAAGGAGCTTGCACCACCAAAGCCTGTATGCCTTCTTGATGATTTGTTCATTTACAGTTTGAGTGGGGTATATTGCTTTATGTTTTTTCCTGGGACATGAGAAGATAGAAGCCGTTTGCATCTTAAGCTTGACAAGGCTTGTATTTACATAGCTCTCTTTGTTCTTCAGTCTCTGAACTGACCTAGGATTTACTTAGTTATGCCATGGGCAATGAAAATTAAAACCTTCACCAAAGTTCTGCCTTAAACTGTTAGAATTCTGTGTTCTTAGTCCTTATTTTTCCTGCCAGGAGACACAGCCAGCATGTGTTTGGCACCAGTAGAAACAATAAGAGCTTTCAAAAGTTGCTTTATTGGATCTCTGAGGTCTTCAAGCCCAGCGTCAGTATCTGCAGAAACCCTTGATATATGACCATTCATTGGCCTCTTGCTTTCATAGCTCTACATACCAGGAGCAACATGCCTCTGAGGCAGCTCAGCTCACTTCAGAAGACTTCTAATCCTTAGACAGTTCTCCTTATATTGAACTGAAATATGCCTCTTTACAACTTCCACCCATGAAAGACCTAATTCTGGTCTCTTGAGCTACAAAGAATATCTTTCTGATATCAAAACCTAAGACTGTTTCTTCCCTTTGTCTTCTCTCTAGCTTAAATTTTTATTACCTCTTTCACTTAGTTTGACTTTCATGTCTGGTCACCCTCCTCTGGATGCTTTCAAAACTACGCACAGACTGACCTGATGACCAGATTAATGACAGAGGTTGCAGAATTCATCATCATCCCAAGAGGTGTTCTGGGGGATTACGAACCAACATTTACAGCCTCACTTTTCCTGAAATGTTCCTTTGGCATTTTGTAAACAGTTTGAGAAAGTGAGGGGTATAGTTCTCAGTGGAAATTGAAAGGAATTTTAGGTGGGCAGAATACAATTACCCAAGGCTGCATCTTTCTAGTATGCCAACACAGAAATAGGAAAATATGTGTGTTGGTGGAATTTAATTTGTCTCTGTCTATTGTATCTAGGGTCTCTTTCTCTATTGTGCATCTGTTGAACATTTAGTTTTAAGTATTTGATTCAGATTGGCTGTGTGACAAATTCGAGTTTTTCTTCACTGTAAATAGAGAGATTATTTGTTAAAATTCAAAAGGTTCTCAAAGGCAGCTGGATATACAATAGGCAGTATCTTTTTCACCTGAGACTCAAACCAGAGTGAATTTTCAAAGTATTATCCAATAATAGGGAGCCATGGTATCTTCTCACAAGGCAAGACCTATAGTTGTTTAGTCACATGCTTTATTCATCTCCCTCCTTTTCTTTACGTCTCTCTGTCTTCTTAACTGAGACTGTCCATAAACAGCATAATAGCAGTGAGAAACTATGTTCAGTCCAGTTCAGTGCAGCCAGTATCCCTGGATTTTTAAGTGAATAGAAAACCCACAGACATCTAGTTTTGCATGTGTTAAATTATCAGTAACAAAATGGGCCCAGTAAGCTTTCAGGCCTTCTCTACCTCTCCCATGGCCCCTAAGCAAGGCAAGCAAGACATCCCCAGAGCTCTTGGGGTATGCGTGTCTGTCTGTAACAAGTTCTCTCTCCAATTTGCTATTCACCATTACAACTGTGAATTCGCCACAGGACAGCAGGGTAAGGCTTTGACACACCTCTTTCTCACACCTACATTATAAACTTGAAGGATCTGGGAAATCTATGAGGCATGAGAGCAGCTAGTTTTGATGTCATCCAGGCTCCTTTTCTCTCTTCCAGTGAGTGAGGCTCTGGTTAGAAGTAGGCAGTGAGGAGTTTGCCTCCTGCTGCTTTGGGTTTCTCTGGAAGAGGAGAGATCTGGAGGATCAGCAGCCCAGCAGGTCCTAGCATGGATGTTGTAGAAAGAGAAACGTTTGTAGTCTGGCACTTGAAATCCACTCACTGATTTCCTGGGAGGTAGAAAAGGTAATCCAGCAGAAACAAGATCAAGGCTACATAGTCATCAATAATTGAGGATGTTTAGACTGAGCATGGAGAAAAGCTTATCTCCTTTTGTTGTTGTTGTTTTGTGAAATACATTCTACCTAGTCTTCTCTCCTCAGTTCACCCTCTACTTAGTCATTGATGATCTAAAAAAGTCTCTAAATAGTATCAGATACTGTGCCAAGTGCATTACAGATATCATCATACTTAATCTTCACAACCACCCTTTGAGTTGCGTATTCTCTTCCCCCCCCTCCAGATAAAAACTGCAAAACAAAAGTTTGGAGGGAGGAGGAAACAGTCTGAGTCCAAAAGCACTCTACAGTGCTTAACTCCAACTCCAGTCTTAACTACAGTGCTGTTTTGCCTCCAATTTTCTGTTTTTCAGATCTCACTGAGAGATGATAGAAGTGTAGTGTTCTGCTATTTCGTAGAAGCTACAGCCTTATTTTTTAGTGACTAGGAGGCCACGCCAGGACTTTTTCCTGTTCTTCGCAGTGATGCCTCCTTGGCCCTTCCCCCCACAGCACAGATTAGAAGCAGAGTAGCCTTCCCAGTTAAGAGCATGAAGTTCTGTGTTACCAAGTGAGGTCCAGCACAGTGTACACTGCAGAGACTACAAGGATAAGATCCTGTCATATTTTTTTGTGTCTCCAGCTGTTGTAATGAGTGTGCCACAGAATCAGCATGATGATGGGTATGGTTTATGAAGAGGGAAGTGGCATTGCTTACTGGTAGCAAGCCTTTCTCCAGGTTACTGATCTTTGGGCGTTGGCACCCATGCTTCTCCTTCATGACTGAATGGCAGCTGAGTCTGGGGCCTTTTTAAGTAACTGGAGTTTATACATGCTTCTCAGATGACTTTGAGAATATCCTGATCTGGTGACTCAGTGCACTCCCCTCCATACCTCATGAATTTGCATTCTATTCATTTTATGTGCTGTGTGAATATTCTCAGCCTCTTCCTTTCCGTTCTCTTTTCTTAAATCTAAATAGAGTCCAAGAGAGGGGGAAAAAATAGAGCTCTGAATAAAAGGAAGATTTTCCAACTGGCACTGAGTTATTTCGTTAGCTACATTTCATCAAGACAAAGACACAGAGTTTCGTGACAGTACATTAAGCTTCTTTGCAATGCAGTTTATCCACGTATTTTTCTCTCTAAAATTCTTATGAAGTCCATAAGTATAGCCAGTCCAGCCACCTTTGATTGCTGTTTTCATGTTATGTGTTATTCCTTTCTTTTACTTTCAGCCCATTTATGTCTTTGAATCTGAAGTGGCCTTAATCAGCATATAGTTAGATCTCATTTTAGTGGATTCCCCCCTCCCTGTAATTCGGTCTGATAATCCCTGCCTTTTGATTGGATTGTTTAATTCAACATTTC
Organism: Tupaia belangeri chinensis; assembly: GCF_000334495.1. NCBI lineage: Eukaryota > Metazoa > Chordata > Mammalia > Scandentia > Tupaiidae > Tupaia > Tupaia belangeri. The sequence continues at coordinate 2,386,285 of NW_006159757.1, read as the reverse complement.
ATATTTTTATGAATATGGCTTAATTTACCCCTGCCATTTTATTTTTTTTCTATAGCTCAGATCTTTTTGTTCCTCCAGACTTCCTTTATGACTTTATTTTGTATTAAGTGAATATTTTCTAGTGTAACATTTACATTTCTTTAATGGCTTTTTCTCTAGTTTAATTTTTTTTCTTAGCTTTTCAGGAGTTTATAATACAAATCATATCTTATCAGAATTTACTTTAGATTTATACTTCTTTTTTAAATGCCAGAGGGAACATGCACTCACCAGAAAGAGAGATGGAAAGGGATGAACCTCCTCCCAATGGGACATGGTCATGCCACAATCCCTTCTGCTCCCATTTCTCCATCCTGTCAGAATTTGGGAATGCATGCACATGTGCCTGGTGTGTTTTGCAAGTCACTGGAGCTGAGACTGGAACCATAGTTATCCATGTGGGATCCAGTTTCCCTTAACCACCAGAAAATTGGGTCAGCCCCAAATTTATACTCTCAGTATCAATAAGAAATAGAAATGTTTCTCCTATAATTCCTTCCCCCCTACCTTTTTTCCCAATGGTTATTAATATACATATTACTAGGAGACTTAAAAAGATTTATTTAAGAAATGCAATTAAGGGAACCAGCAGTTACCGTAATGGCTATGTCGTTGAATTCCCACATAGTCGACCGCGGTTCACGTCCCAGACCCTGTGGCTTAGAACTCATGCCGGGCGCATGTGCATGCGTGCCCAAGATCCCAAGAGGAGAATGGAGGAGAAGGGATTGCAGCGTGACCATCCCCCCTGGGGGGTGATTTCTCGTTTTCTGTCTCTATGTCTCTCTCTCTCTGTCTGGCGAGCGCACACGCCCTATAGCGAAAAACCTCTCCAAAAAAAAAAAATGAAATGCAATTAAAAGCTCAAATTTATTTTGGTACAAAAAGAAATGAAATCCATGTACAATTTTGACATAATACATCATTTTTACAGTAGTATGTGTGTGTGAGGGAAAGAAGAACCTCAACAGAGTCCCATCACATAGTAATTCCCTCCTTCTCAGTCCTCCAGCTCTTCAGGGTCCTGGGCACACATCCATGTACCCAACATGTTTTCAGGCCAGCTGAGGGATCCAAACCCATGGTTAGCCATATAGCTTTCAGCCTTACAGAGCACTTGTGTTACTGCTGCACCCATAGGAGCTGGGCCTCCCATGAACTTTTTAGGACCCCTTCATATGGATACATGTTAACAACCTAACAATATATTGTTAGAATTATTACTTTATAGAATTGATTGTCTTTTAAAGAAACAAAATAAACAAGAGTTTTCTTATATTTGTACTCTTAGTATTTGGTTTTAACCTTTTCATGTATCATTTCTGGTTTTCTTAATTTCTTTCTGTTCATTTGAGTTACCATGTGGTGTGATTTCCTTGCTCCAGTATAATTTTGCCTATATCTTTTGTGCTGTTATTGTCAAATACATTACATTTCTATTGTATTTTCAGAAAAGTCATTACACATTTTTGCATAAAAAAATTTAAAAATATGACTTTTCCAGCAATGTGATTCATGTTACAGACCCAATGATAGAATTAAATGCACATTGTTTGTCAAGTTAAGATAGAAAGGAGAAGAAAAAATGTGTTTTTACTGTCTTTTATAATTACCTACATAATTACTTTTATCAGTTTTCTTTGGGGTGTGTGTGTGTATGTGTGTGTGTGTGTGTCTATGTATTTAGATTACTGCCTGGGGTCATTGTCTTTTGAACTTGTCTAAAGAACTTCAGTAATTTTTGGATGGCAGATCTGCTAGCAGTGAATTTTGTCTTTTTTTGTTGTTGTTATCTAAAAATTGCTTGATTTCTCCCTAATTTTTTGGAGGATAGTTTTGCTGAATATAAAATTCTCAGTTGATAGGTTTTTCTTTTCAGCATTTCAAATATATCATCCTGCTGCTTTTCTAGTCCATTGGTTCTGCTGAGAAGACAGCTGTTAATCTTACTGAGATCCCCATGTACATAATAAGTCTTTTTTTCTCTCACTTGCTTTCAAGATTTTCTCCTAGACTTTCAACATTTTTACTGTCATGTATGTGGCTGGGCATAGATCTGTATGTTTGTTATACTTTGAGTTTATTGATATTTTTGGATATATGTATTAATATTTTCCATCACACTTGGGAAATTATCTACCATTATCTCTGAATATTTTTCCTGGTCTAGTTTCTCTCTCCTTTTGGTACATGCATTACATGTGTGTTAGTGTGCTGAATGGTGTGTCATATTTCTATATTTGTCTTCTATCATTTTTCTTTTATTTTCTTTTATTTTTCTTCATTCTTTTTCTCTCTCTCTTCTTGAGCTTGTATAATCTCTACCAATATATCCTCAAATCCATTCATTCTTCTGCCAGCTCAAACTTACTGTTGAAGTCAATGGTGATTTTTTTGTTTCAGTCCTTTACTTTTCAACTCCAGAATTTCCATTTTGTTTATTTTTATAATTTGTCTTTTTATTGATGTTTCTGAAGAAATATTGTCATATATTTCTTTACTGCTTTAAGTGGAATTTCTTTCATTTGTAGAACATATTTATAATATTAGGTTATCAGAAAAGTCATGATGTATTTTCTATACTTTTTTATGCAAAAATGCATCATGACTTTTCCAGCAACCCAATAGTTTCTTTATCTTTGTCTACTAAGTCCAATATCTGAGTCCTCTCAAACACATTTCCTACTTTTTGCTTTTGTCTAGTAAGTCTAATATCTGGACCCTCTCATACATAGTGTCTGTCTTTTTTTCCTGTGTATGGATCACATTTTTCTTGTTTCTTTGCATGTTATATTTTATGAACAACTGGAAATTTTAGGGTATATAGCAATTCTGGATATGATTTTCCTCATCAACTCTATGTCTCCCCCTCCCTCACTGGCTTTTCGTTTCCTTACCTACTTAGTGACTTAGCAAAACTAATTCTGTGAAGTCCTTGCTGTGAGCCTATGATGTCTGTCCTCAGAAGGCATAGCCTTAAGCTATGAGTGACTATCTTATTTTTCCTTTTTAAAAATCACATAGTTCTTACAAATGAAGGTCTTGGATTACCTCTTAATCTCTATTATGTTTCTGGCTAATCTTTCTGTATTAAAATTAACAAGCTGTTATGGTTCACTTATTTCTAGTTATTTTTTTATCTATTGCTTTGGCCTTGGGCATGAATTATCCCCAAATCTGTTCTGTGTAGTCTTTGAGCTAATGTTGAAGTGTGCTCTGACCCCTGGAGGATTCTTAGATCTTTTCCTGGTTGTCTCTGTTATATGTTCATCTAGTCTACCATGTCCCCAAGCTTCCTCTTAATTGAGCACCACTGAAATTTCCATTGTTTCTGACAATGGTTTAGGCTTGAGTTTTTCTCATACTGTCACAAATAATGTCATTCTCCTTAAGGAGAATTAAAAAGCTATGTTTTTATGGCCTGTCTCTCCCTATAGAAAAAACCATGACAGTGCTCTACTGCAGGGACAGCAACCTTCTTTTCTCTGAATGATACTTCTGGTCTGGAAGAAGGATGTTGTGTGAGGATGGCAGTTCCTATTCTTAGCTTACCTGCCCCAGCATATATCCTGCCCCCATAAGTGGGATAGGGTGAGGGTAAATAGTGTCCAGTACTCTCAGCATGCTGTGCCTGGGGTAGAGCTTCCACTGTATGAGTGGAGACTGGGTTAAGGAAAGGAATTCCACACTTCCTGGCCTAGAAGAGAGCTTGTACAATAGAGCTGGGAAGAAGAGGTGAGTGTAAATTAGAAATGCTAATAGTGAAGCATGCAGGTGGCATGGTGGTTAACGGTGTTGGACTCCCACATGGCCAACCATGATTTGAGTACTGGACCTGGTGACTTGCTTTCTCCCTCCATCCCTCTGTCTCTCTCTCTCTCTCTCTCTCTCTCTCTCTCTCTCTCTCAGCTCTGACCCTCTCTGGTCAAATTTAAAGAAATAAATAAATAAGAATAAAATTAGATAAAATCTTTTAAAAAGAAAAGAAATACTAATAGTCTACCCCTCCATGGGAGAAATCATAGCCCAGATTTGGGGCAGTAGGGAGAGAGGCCCTCATCTTCTTGGTCATACCCACCTGGATAAAGCTTCCATTATACTAAACTTAAGGGGAATGAGGAGAGTGATACCTGGAAAGAAAGCAAGTTATGGCTTAAATGCCACAGATTTGTGCTGTCTTTAATGAGATTTGGTCAGTTTTCTTGAGAAAAATGTTACTTCAATTGTGTATTCACTTAGGACAGTTTTCAGAGACTTTAAGTGATTAATCTTTATAATTTTCACCATTATGGTTATTTCGCTGGGGAGAGAGTTCACAGGTATCCTTTTATTATCAGAGTTCGTGTGTGGCTTGCTTTTTTTTTTTTTTTTTTTTTTTTTTTTTTTTTTTTATATTTGTTCTCGCTCGCCAGAAAGACAGACACAGAGAGAGAGAAAGTGAGAAATCACCCCCTGGGGGGATGGCCATGCCACAATCCTTTCTCCTCCTCCATTCTACTCTTGGGTTCTTGACCATGCATGCACACATTCCCAGCATAGATTTCAAGCCACCAGGTCCAGGATTGAAACCACAGTCGACCATGTGGGAGTCCAGAGATATAACCCCTAAGTCATCTGCTAGCCCTACAGATATCCTTATACAGTCACTCCAAAAGTGATTCCCTGGTGTCTCCAAAAATTCTATGATGAATAAAGTAAAGTAAAATAAAATATTTTTTATTGCTGGCTTAGAATCTGGACATGCAGGCTAGGATGTAGTACAACAGTAATGCAAGTGGACCCACATGGGAAAAGTCATGAGTTTGCATTTTCTCTGAGTATGTGGGCATATGCCTAAATGCCTGTGACCAGGGCCAGCTGAAACTGGGTGGATTGCATATGAGGACCCTGGTAGAAATACCTGTTTTTCTGTGTATGTCTCCCATGGAAAAAATAAACGATTAAAATTTTTTGTTTTAAAGAACTTAAGGATAGTTTCTGTCCTTCATTGACTGGCATAAATATCTGATAAGGGCTATTATATGTATACTGATTTAGGATATAGTCCATGGGAATATCCCAAAAAGGGTAAGACTTCTTCTCTGGCAGTTACATGGACTAGGTTTCCAGGAAAACACTTCAAAAATAAATAAATAAATAAATAAATAAATAGTATAATAAGATATTTTTAATTACATCAATAACTACTAAATTAGTAAAGAATAATCAGAAGTCAAAGAATATATGAAAGGGGGAATCCAAAGTAGCAGCTAGTGGCTTTTACCTTTAAAGTCATTTGATGAATCAGATAAACATTAGTTCCCAAAGTCTTACAGTACATAAGGAATACAGGAAAGTCTAGGGCGCATCTGAGGTATCTAATAGAAGAGTCTTAGAGACCCTAAAAGGCTAAATTTTTAGTGTTAGAAGGAACAAGAAAATATTCCCCCTTAGGAAATTATAAGAAAGAGTGCCTGTCTCAAAACTTAGTAGAGTAGAGCTGGAGCTCCAGCCCTCACATGAGTTTACAAGGCAATTTTATTTTATCTGAGTGGTCAGAAGTCATGAATTCAAAGCAGTCCCTAGCTTGTATTTTCCTCCAGCACTTTGCATAATCTAATGTAGGCCATCTCTGAAAAGGTCCATCTTCAACCCTAGGCCTCAAAGAATTCCCAGAAATACAGTGCCAAAGTAGTTAAGATCACAGTCAAAAATCACAAAATACACAAGTAAACCAAACACCAAAAGTAATAAGCAGTAGAGACAGAGTTAGACGCCATATTTTAGATCCACCAAGCACCTGGATATTGGCATCATTAGCTCATAGCAGAAAGGAAGTACAATTAATATATTCACAAAAATTTAAAGGGATTGAAAAATGCAAAGGCAAGTGATTATTAAAAATGACCAAGCATGTTAACAAAGTAATTAAGCTTCTAGAAACAAAGACTATAATAATCAAAATGTAAAAGTCAATGGATATATAAGTTTAACGGCATATTAGATATAGTTAGTACAAGAGAGAATTCAGTCCGTTGAAAGATTTGTGGAGATTAGGTACAACTGAGAAACAGAGAGAAAATATGAGCAGTTAAATGACATGGAGTAGATCTAATAGATATCTAGTTAAAATTCCTGAAGAAAAGAGGTAATGGGGAAAAGACAATGTAAGAGCAGTTATTGACCAAGAACATTTTAGAGATAATAAAAGATATAAAATAATTTTAAAAATAAATTTTTATATTCAACTATCCCAGCGAATTCCAAGCAGAGAAAATAAAAATAAATTCATAATTGAATGTACTATAGAGAAAAATGGAGAACAAAAGACAAGGAGAGGCTCTTCAAAAAAAGAAAACACTCTAAAAGGAACACAATTAGACATCTCAACTGACATCTCATAGTAATAAAATGTCATGATATAAATATCAACTGAAAATACTCAGCAAAAACACATTTCATGAACTAGGGTAAAATGAATATGTGGATTTTCACACATATATAAGATAAGAAATTATTTCACCATTAGATCCTCACTAAATAAAGTTCTATTGGATATACTTTTATTTTACCAGCTGTACATGCATTCAGAGGAGAAAGACAGAGAGGGAAAGTAAAAAAAAAAAAAAAAAAAAAAAACCACCACCACCACCACCACACACACCCCCCATTGGAGAATGGTCACACCACAACCTCTATTTCGCCCTCCCTTTAGGATTTTGGGTATACATTTGCACATGCCTCTGCAGCTTGAGCTGTGCAGTTGGCCTTGTGGGATCAGCCACCTAGCCCACCATGCCATCAGCCAGCCCTCTACTGTATATACCTACGTTAAACTAAAGAATATTTCCAGAAGAAATAATGATGAAAGGAAGTGGTAAATATATGGGCAAATCTATATAAATGCTATTCAGTAGAGAAAACAGTGACATATTGGGATAAAATATTCTATAACTAGAATAAATGACATGAGTATAACTCACAGAGGTGACTTGAATATTGTAAGATCTTTGAGTTGTTTGGGCAAAGAGTAAAGATAAGGATTACCTTTGATTTTCTAAGTTAAGGATGACTGTTAAAATTTTTAAGATGTAAACAGCAGATGGCATAATGGTTACGTTTCACAAATGGCTGACCATGGTTCAAGCTTCAGACCCAAAGGTTTGAAACTCACACCAGGTGTGTGTGCATGCATGCCCAAAATTCTGAGAGAAGAATGGAGAAGAAGGGATTGCAGTGTAGCTACCCCGCTGGGGGATGATTTCGCACTTTCTGTCTCTCCAGCAAGCATGCATGCCCTATAGCAATAATCTTTCTTTTAAAAAAAAAAATCTATGACCATATATAAAAGGATATAAATATTATGCATTACTTCCGAAGTCATAGAGGGAGAAAATGGCATTGGAAAAACAAACCTAAAGGAAGGCAAAAAAAGATGAAGAAAATATATAAGCAGTTTAATAGCCCAAAATATAATGCTACCATTAAAAGGCTATTAAGTTATTAGGCTGGGGGCCAACAAGTGGCATGGTGGTTAATGGCGCTGGACTCCCACATGGCCAACCACAGTTCAAGCCCCGGACCTGGCAGCTTGCCTTCTCACATTCCCTCTCTCTCTCTCTCACTGTCCTTCTCTGGTGAAATTAAAAAGAAAGAAAGAAAAAGATGGATGGATGGATGGATAGATGGATGGATGGAAAGAAAGAAGGAAGGCAGGAAGGAAGGAAGGAAGGAAAAGAAAGTGAAAGAAAGGAAGGAAGGAAGAAATAATTCTTTAAAAAATTATTAGGCTGTATTTTTTTAAACTGTCTATATATTGATTACAAAGCATATCGCTAAGCTATAAACAGATGAAAAAGCAAAAGATAGCAGAAGATATACCGTTCAAATAACCATAAAAGTCTGGGACTAGTCTTTTTTTTTTTTTTTTAAGAGAGATTTTTGCAACAGAGCGTGTGCACTCGCCAGAGAGACAAAGATGAAGAGGCAGAAAGTGAGAAATCACCCCCCGCCCCAGAGGGGATGGTTACACCGCAGCCCTTCTCCTCCATTCTCCTCTTGGGATTTTGGGCACACATGCATACATGCCCGGTGTGAGTTTTAAGCTGCCAGGCCCAAGACTCGAGCCTCAATTGACTAGGTGGGAGTCCAGCGACATAACCATTATGCCATCTGCTGGACCCTGGAACTGCATTTTTAACATCTTACAAAACAGACTTCAGAGTAAACTAGAAATAGAGAGGTCACTACCAAAGATTTGTCTCGCCAGAAAATATGATTATTTCCAAATATCTATGGAAGTCATAATATGTCTTCAAAATATATTTCCAAAAATGAACACATTTACATGAAGAAATTAGCATAGTTGTAGTAGAAGATTGTTACATGTCAGTAACTGACAGATCAAGTGGACCAAAAAAAAAAATGGGACTTAAATGTAAATATTTCTGATTTTAAAAATTTGTTGAGGGGGCCAGCAAGTGGCATGGTAGTTAAGGCCCTGGACTCCCACATGGCCAAGAGCAATTCAAGTCCTGGACCTGGGGGATTGTTTTCTCACCTTCAGTCTCTCTCTGTCTGTCTGTCTCTCTTTGATGAACACATAACGAATTTTTAAAATAATAATAAATTAATTAAATAAGTAATTCTTTAAAAAAATTTACTGGGGCCTGCAGATAGCGGAGCAGTAACATTGCTGGACTCTTACATGGCCGACCGCTGTTCCAGTTCCAGAGCCGGTGGCTTAAAAATCATTCCAGGGGGATCAGCAGTTAGCGTAATGGCTATGTTGCTGGCCTCCCATATAGTTGACCAGAGTTCGAGTCCCGGACCTGGTGTCTTAAACTCACACCAGGCGCATGTGTGTGTGTACCCAAGATCCCAAGAGGAGAGTGGAGGGGAAGGGATTGTGGCGTGGCCTGCCCCCCTGGAGGGTGATTTCTCGCTCTCTGTCTCTCTCTGTCTTTCTGGAGAGCGCACGCACCCTATAGCAAAAACCTCTCCAAAAAAAGGAAAAAAAAAAAAATCATTCCAGGCATGTGTGTGTCCATACCCAAGATCCTGGGAGGAGAATAGAGGAGACAGGATTTCAACATGGCCATCCTCCCTGGGGGGGTGGGGGCGTGTAATTTCTCACTTTCCCTCTCACTGTCTCTGTCTTTATATCTCTTTGGCAAGCAGATGCACCATAAGGCAAAAACCTCTAAAAAGCGGGAAGAAAGGAAGGAAAGAAAGAAGGAAGGAGGGTAGGGAGGAGGGAAGAAAGTAAGAAAAGAAGAAAGGAAGAAATTAATTTATTGAGGGGGCCAGCAGATGGTGTGGTGATTAAGGCTCTGGATTCCCACATGGTCAACTATGGTTCGAGTCCCAAACTATGTGTCTTGCCCAAAATCTCAAGAAGAAAAAGTAGGAAAAGGAATTTCAGTGTGACCATCACCCCTGAGAGTAACAGGGGTGATTTCTCACTTTCTCTCTCTCTGTAGCTCTGTCTCTCCTCTCCAGTAAGCACACACACCTTATGAGGAAAACCTTTAAAAAAATTTTTACTGAGAATAACTTAATAATTATACTAATACATATTTGAAAACTTAAAACACACAAATTCCAAGAAAGGAATGGCAATAAAACTGACTCAACAGGAAAAAGAAGAATGAGATAATCCTGTTCATTAGAGAAATGTAATCAGTATTTCAAAATCATCCATGAAGAAATAACAAATCTAGACTATTTTTACTGACAAGTTCTAGCAAATATTTTAAGTTATAGTGATTTTAATCTCATATTGTCTATTCCAAAGAATAGAAAAATAGGAACAATTTCCCAGCCTTTTTAAAAGGTTAATAAAAACTTGATTGTGGGACCAGCAGAGAGCGTAATGGTTACATTGCCGAACTCCCAAATGGCTGACAGCGGTTCAAGTCCTAGACTCTGCCGCTTGAAACTCACACCCGGTGCATGTGTGTGTGTGTGCATGCCCTAAATCCCAAGAGGAAGCAGAAGAGAAAGGATTGCAGCATGGCCATCCCCCTGGGGGTGGTTTCTCACTTTCTGTCTCTTTGTCTCACCAGTGAGCAAGTATATCCTATAGCAAAAATCTCTTCAAAAAAAAAAAAACTTGGTTGCAAAACTAAATGTAGCATAAGGACAAAAATAAAGGCCAATCTTCATCCACTTAGATGAAAAAAATTATAAGCAAATTATCATCAACCAGTGAATATAAGGAATTATTATGTTTTTAAAGCATAATTATGGTTGTGACATTATAAAACAAAATGTACATAAATTTTAGAACTGTATACTGAAGTATGTAGAGGTGAGGTGACGCAGGGTCCGGCATTTGCTTAGAGAAAGGGAGTAGGTTGACTCTTGAATGCTGTAGAATCTAGATGTAAGTTTATGGGATTTTTATTTGTTGTCTGCTTTTGTGAATGTTTGAAAAGTTTCATAATACAAGAGAATTAGAAACACTGACATGGTTATATATCATTTTATTTGAACAACAACAAAAGGATAGCAGATATTATCAGGTGATAGAAGTTAATGCCATACTTGAACAGAAAAGTGATAAGGTGGGAAATTCATTTTTTTTAGGAATTTTATTGGGCCTCATCCAAATGAAATCCCAAGTAAGGCATGTTGCAGGCAATTCTATGTAGTTGCTAAAGGCAGATTAGGTATGAGTTTTAGCAAGGCAAGGAGGATGGAAAGGAAGTTCAAATACTCAGGATTTTACAGCTAGAAACAGACTAACTGGATCTTTTAGCAGTGATTGGAAATGAGGATAGCCTTTTTTCTTTTAAGAAACATTTTTTGCTACAGGGTACATGTGCTCGTTGGAGAGACAGAGAGAAAAAGACAGTAAGCAAAAAATCACCCAGGAGGGATGGCCACACCACATTCCCTTCTTCCCCATTCTCCTCTCAGGATTTTGGGCACATATGCACACACTCCATCACCAGAATGGAGTTTTGAAAAAAAAAAGAATAAAAATAATATAGATGAGAAACAGACCAGCGGGTTGTAAAGCTACACAAATATAAGATGCTTGAAATATTATTTGCAGACGCAGTTATAAGTACAAAAGGGATAGGAAGTATAGCCACTTTGGAAAACAGTTGAGCAGTTCCTCAAAGTGGTAAACATAGATTTATCACATGACACAGCAACTCCACTCCTGGGTCTAAACTCAAGAGGAATGAAAGTGTATTTCTGCACAAAAACTTGTACATAAACGTTCATAGCAGCATTTTTTACAATAACCCAAAAGTAGAAACAACACAATGTCCACAACTGATGAATGGATAAACAAAATGTGATGTAATCCATACAATGGAATATTATCGAGCAATAAAAGGAAGAAATTCTGACACATGCTCCAACACGGTTGAACCTTGAAAACATTAGGCTTAGTGAAAGATGACGGGCACGGAACACCCCATGTCTTATGAGTCCACTTGTACGAACTATCCAGACTAGGCAAATTCATAGAGAGAGAGAAATAGGTTGGTGGTTTCCAGTGTTGGAGGGGTGAGAGAATGGAAAGTGAGTGCTAATGGATGGGCTTCTACTGACGGTGATAAAACTTTGTACTGTCTGCTAAAAACCACTGAATTATATAAAGGGGTAAGTTCTATGATATGGGAATTATATCTCAAGAAAGAAAAGGGAATAGGGGCAGCAGGTTTGTACCAGAATGGTTTTTCTCCTGTCACTTAACCTTTTCCTACCACCACCACTAGGGTCTTAATGTTTTCTGTCGAACTCAGAAAAAATGCATTTTTCTTTTCAAAACTTCTTTGAGAAATCACCAAGTCTGAAACAGAAACAATACAAAAAAAAAAGCTAGGACCTGCTGTTTTACTCTGCTGCCAATTCCTTTTTGCTTTGGTTGTTTTTTAGCCCTTAAGAAGGAGGCTGAGAGGATGCGGCTCTCCTCAAGGAGGGCTAATGAAGAATTACCCCGAAGGACAGGCCTTCCATTCACAGATTTCCCCCTACTAAGGAACAGTGAGCATATTCGCCTTATTGGCAAAACAGAGCTATAATTATTTCTTTAATTGCCACGTCTAATTGTCAAAATTGCCACAAGTACAATCCCATCTCTTTCACACCAAAAATGTAAGCAAGGCTCACAGACTTCTAATGACGGAATGATTCCTTGGCGCTCTCTGCTGAAATGATGACAGGTTACTTTCCATTCCAGTTGGTTTCCACTGATCTTGTGCTTTCTCTTCCCCTTTTCCTCTGTCTTTTGTTTTTCAGTGGCTGCTTCAACCCCCAACTCCACTGCTGGTGCAGCCATGAATTCCTTGACTTCTCTGGGGACTCTGCAAGGACTGGCTGGAGCCACTGTTGGACTGAATAATATTAATGCACTAGCAGGTACCATAAACAGTGAGTATTTGCTGCTCTGGTGGACAGCCTTCCCCCAAATTCTCCACAGAAAACGGTCAGCCAGAAATGACCTAAAAGGATATGTAACGGGGAGAACTAAAACTTGGGATGGAGGAGCGCATGCTTTGAAAGGCAAATGCTATCTATCTACATTCATTTTGTTTCAAAAATACCAACTACTCACCACCCCCCACTCTTTAAGTATTATAGATGTGTTCGTCCATAGATTACGGTGGATGACAGATATTCTCAGGCTTGAAGAAATTTGGCATAGTTTGGGATTTATTCTACTCTCTTGTGAGACAGTGGGTTATTATAGAAAAATGGATGGGCTGGACGTCAGGAGTCTCAGTCCAGCTCTGTTGCCCTTCAGCTGTGGGAGCTCAGGCAAATCTTCCACTTGAAACTTAAAAGTTCTGAGTCAAGTGAAAGTTTCTCTCAGTTCTAAAGTCCAAAGGTTCCTGATTCTATAGGGGGGGAAAAATGAGGCCTTAGAAAGAAGGGATGACGTCGAGTGGAGATGAGCCCCTCCTGAAAGTAGCATCATCTGACACCAGTTATCGAGCACTAGGCGTGAGTCACTCTGCAGCAGGGACAGTGCAGAAGGACATCATTCTACAATGGCAGGTTGAAAGAGAGGTTGAGAATAGCATACAAATCACACGTGGTCCTGAAATACATGCACTCACCAAAGAGCTCTAGGTTCTATCCAGCACAGCCTACCCATTCCTGTCATTTTAGATCTATGTGGGGAACGGTAACTGGGACAGAGGATCAGTCATATTTTAGGCTCATGATTAATGTAGCCTTTCGTGACGGGGAAACTGATCCTTGACCCATAGAGGGGACACCTCGACACCTCATTTGCCTGTCCCTCCATTCAGTCGCCCCCTGTTGTTTGAGAGTAGCCACCTAAGAGGTCCATGATAGCCAACAGAGCTATTGACTCGGGGGGGGGGGGGGGGGGCAGCTACCTACCATACAGCCCAGGCAACCTGACACATACCCATTTAAATTCTTAAAGGGATCCTTGACAGTTGCCCTATTTTAAGCCATGATCAGTTAGTGGGCTGAGTTTAAAGGATGATCAGGCAGTACAATTTTTTAAAAGCAAAAATGTCCCAGTAATCTTATACTTCAAAACTGCAAAAAGAGTACCTTATGAGCCAGTGGTGTGGTGACTAAGGTGGCTTGATTCCACATGGTCCCACCATATGCTTCAAGTCCCAGACCTCACAACTTGAAAAACAGGCCAGACACATGTGTGCATGCCCAAAATCCCAAAAGGAGAAATGAAGGAGGAGGGATTGTGGCATGGCTATTCCCCATGTAGGGTACTTTCTTACTTTCTCTCTCCCAATCCCCTCTCCTCTGGCAAATACAAAAGAAAAGAATACCTTACAATTTGTTTGGTTTAAAAAAAAAAAGAAAAACCTGAAATTCATCCAAATGAAGATTAATTTAGGTAATCCTAATTTTAAAAAAACACATACATTTATAAGTAGGAAATTTGGGGGGTTTAGTAAATCTTTTTATTTAGATGTTCTGTCAGAAATAAAATTAGGAGTTTTATCTGATCATAGGTAGAGACAACCATTTTCCTTCTAAATATTATAGTTTAGCTTATAGTCCATGAAGTGGTAACCGTGTGACAACCAGAGCGTGTTATTCCAGTTAAAACATTTTACCTTTTCCCACAGCCAAGTAGGAGCCTCATTGCCTTGCCTCCTGTATCTGGTACAGCTCCTCTCTCTGACCCTGTCCTTCACCTCGGGTGAGGATGTGTGCTCCACACATCCCTTCATGCTGCTTCTCTTGCCCCAGGACCTAGTTCCCCTAAAACAAGGACTTTGATTTGATCGCCTGCCTGTCCTTGGTCTGCAAAGTCACAGGCCAGTGGGAATGGTTGTCCTCCTCAGCACGTGCCCATGATTGCTGTGTGTGCGTCCTCTCGTCTGTGGTCCTGCTCCCGTCCACCCTGCTCTGTTGTGCGTTGCTGGGATTTTCCCATCATTATTGCGAGGGACTGGAGAGGGACTTTGTTGATGGCAGAGAAACCATGACTAGTTCTTGGGTGGGGCCTTGGGTTATACAAATTTCGCTTCTGGCAAGGACAAGTTCAAATCCTTTTGTTTTTTTTTTAAAAAAATTCTTTGCCAATGGATTAATGTAAGAATGTTAACTCATGGAAAAAATAGTATTTCTGACTTCCAATAATTCCCCATCAGACAGGATGAACCAGGAAAATGTTTAAGTAAACCAACAATGACACACAAATGAAAACACATTCCTCCCAAGTTGATAAGAGCTATTTTACAATCTCAACATTGACTTGGAGCTAATATTTGCTACTTAAATATCAAGAGAAAACCTTTCTAGATAGAGTATCCTCTTTCGAGTATTCTTCCTCAACACAAATGATATTGTTACCTGTTCTACTGGATAAGTCTTTAAAAAAGGCAATCAAGAAAAGGTTACCTGGACAAAGTCAGCTTCCAGAATAGTCGACCACAGACTCCTATCATCACTGTTTCCTGCCCAGCTCTATCCCAGGAACTACTGGATGCTGCCTTCAGAGGAGCCCTGTGTTTTTCTGAATAGAACCAACTCTTCCGCGGACAAAGCAGCCAGCAAGAAAGTAGGGAGATGACTCATTGTAGCCTAAGTTTCACCCTCTCCCCTCACAGAGGGCCAAGCTCACCCCCCCAAAAAATAAGTTTTTGGTTAGACAAGAAGCTAAATTAAACTGTTTGATACTCATTTTTATCCCTTATATAGTAATGAATGGAGGAGCTAAAACAGTATAGCACCCTAAAGACAAAACCAGGAATTAACAAGATCATAGGAAAGACGAGTAATTCACCATTTGGGGCTACTACTGCTGGAGTTTTTGAGGGCTCCTTAAACATATTATAGCTCCTAATATCTGAACTAAGATAAAGAAGATGCTTTTTGCTGATAGGTCCACCCACGAGTCTGATTTGTGTGTTTAAGTGTATGTCAAGTGACATCCTTATTTTCCCTTGTTTAAATTGCATAATTCTTCCAAATAGTTTGCCATACAATGCTTAAAATTACACTCATTTGACTATAACCAGCCACAAATGCCTGATGACAAGCATTTATGGGAATATTTTATGTAAAGACAAAAGATGTTTCAGGCCTGTTATTGTGACTCATCACTCTATTTGCATTGTGAAGTCACTGTTTTAATCTGTATTCTTGAGAATATAATGACGTATGCATGATACATATTTGAGTGCACACAATCCCACACACATTCGTGACATTATTAACACAGGCACATATATAAGTGCCACTGTTAGTACATACTCATATTCGCCTCCTTTGTTCCAGACAGTTTATACATAGGTTCTCATTTATCAGCTTGCAACTTATAAGGAGATGTTTCACCTGTACAAAAAAAGAAAAAAAGTTACCCTAGTAAATAGGTTGGAAATCCATGGGAACATATTATTGGGTCGTCGGAAAAGGCATGATGTGCTTTTCTATATTTTTCCATTCAAAAATGTGCCGTGACTTCCAGCAACCCAATAGTATGTCCCTCACTTCTTCTCTTTCTCCTTCGGTATAAGCCTAGCAGAGTGGGCTCATCTGTGGCATCATACTGGTAGACACTCCATGTGCTGAAGCCATATGGAAGAGCCAGGTTTAACTCCCAGCCCACCCTAAAAAGCCAGGTGTGGTAGTGCACACCATAAACCCAGCTATTTGGGAGGCCCTGCCATTGAAAAATAAAAACCAAAATAGCTACCACCTAGCAGAGTGACTTACAAATGAACACTGTCTGCTCGTGACACTTGGCTTCTGATTCTGCTTTCCAGCACCATCTCCATGGTGGCCACAGAAGATGCTCATGCTTATATTTATGGGTTAGTCCTTTTATGTCACTGTAGTGGATTTACTCTGCAGTTTCCCAGCTCCTTGGGTCTCTGTCAGTCAAGGGCCTTCACAGAGCACTTAAGTGAAAAGCACTTACTTAATCATCAGAGAGTGCACTGGCCATACAGTTGAGCACTACAGAGATCTCCCTCGGGGAGGTTTGTCATACCTGTCATTTTCCTCCAGCCTTCTTCATCCAAATAGCATGCGTGGTAAGTGAGAGAAACCGGTCAATCCAATTACCCTTTTCAAGGAAAACTCCTATATTTTTTTTAAACCTCTGCTTCTGTGTCCAAAACTTGTAGAGGTAAGCAGATACCAGCAGCTGAGTTGACAAGTACTATCTTTGATATGATTAGGAAATACAGAGTAACATCAGGCATCCACAAGAATTACTCTCAGAAAGTAAAAATCTCCCTTTGATGGTTCTTTAAGGTCTACCATATAATCACTATCTATTCAACCCTGGATTTGGCAAACACCCTCCCTTCCAGAGTTTCCAAGATAGTTTTGGTTTTAAATATCCTCAGCGTACTTGTTAGAAAATTTTACGCATATGTATTTTTTGCTCAAAAGGATGGTTATCGCATGGAGGAGGCAAGCCCTTCCTCACTCACCTGTACAGATCCCTCACTAGACCCTCTTTGGACAGCCTCAGCCCTTCCACTTGGTGCCACTTCTAATCCTTCCTTCCCTCCATCCCTTTCCCCAGGCAGGTAAGGCCAGCCCCGATATCTCACACTCAAGGTACCAGCAGAAGCAAACCAATCTCTTCAGAAAGCAGATTTGCCCTGATTTGCCCTTACAGCCAACCACTGTAAGATGTAGCCAGGAAGAGTGGAGGACATGAATGGAGCACCACTTGCTAGAGCTACAAGCCTCACAAGTACTCTGTTAGTCCTGAAACATCCATCCGGTGTTTCAGTAACACAGAGCTCATCCTGAGTCATTTTTTAAGAAGGGAAGAAGGAGTTGGAGATAGGAAGATAATTCTCCTTATCTGGTAAATAAGAAAAGTCCACTTAGCCAAGGAGTAGGAGTTGGAGGTGCTAGTGACTATTGCAGTGAAATACCACCTGCCTATATACCCTTGTCGAGAGGCTAAGTCACAGAGGCTGTGGGTTCCCGGAAGGCACTCCAATGGGTCTTACATGGGAGACCCTCAGCTGACAAGGTATCAGAGAAGTGGTGCTCTCAGCCATTCTCCTGAGTAGCATGGAACTCAGACTTCCTTCTGGTAAAGGATCTGTCCATATTTGGTGCAATCTGCAACCTGCTCCAAGAATCATGTGCCTTGAGGACTCAGGAGAGCAGCAAGTCACCACTCACTTGCCTGCTAGAACTTCTCCAGGAATTGTTCACAGAGGGCTGAGTTCAGTACTTGGACATCAAGCTCTTGTTCACAGTCCGATGAAAATAAAACCAGTGGAACCCACCAATGGTGCCTAGTGCTTTCTGAGTTATTTTATACCCCCTCTCAGAAGAGAAATATTGGGAAGTGAAATAAGACCAAAGGGGAAAAGGAGAATTACTGCCCAGCCCTTTGGCAACCATGATAGCAGCAGGGATGGAGAGGAAGAGAAGAGGCAATGAGGCAAAAGTGACCATGGATGAGGGAGATCTTTCAGGGCAATTGGGGTGGCTATTTCCACACTCTTTGGCAGTACTTACTTGCATGATGAATAAAAGGGAGAGAAAGAATAGATTCTTTCATAATAAGAAACTTCCAGCAGATCCAGAGGACCTCTGCTGGCCAACACCTCTTAGCTTAGTTTGTACTTGCTGGATCTGCTTAAAGTCACTTCCTTTTTCAGGAGGCTGTTACCCTATTTTCTTTTTCTTCCGATTCACCTCCCCACCCTCCAACCCCTGTATCTGTACTAAGGAGAATGTAATTGGTACCTTTCCTAAAGCCCCACGGCAGAAGTGGCAACCCTGAAGTGCTAGGAGAGTCCTCTGGTTTACAGGCTAACTCATGGCTTGCCTCAGTCCTTTTAACCTAAGATGGAGCTGCCAAAATAACAAGCACAAATGAGGTAGAGAACATCCTCCCCTCCTCTGCTTCGTCCTGTGGATGGCTGCAGGAACACTGATAGTTTTGAGGTGATTCTGCAGTTCGATTCACTTCCTCTGTATAATAATATTAAAATTTCCAACTATTCTTATCTTAGCTGTCCTCTATGCTCATTAGACTTCTTGCCAATTTTTTTCAGTTAGTCATCTTTGTTATTTTAATATCTCTAATCAGTTGTCTTAATCTCATCAAGATTTTCGTTAATGTTTTCAGTAAGGTCTTCTCACATATTTTTAAAAATTCATAATCGTAAAGGGAACTGAAGCAATTGTGATGTCACCGCTTCCATTTCCTGAGTTCATATGAAAGTTAACACTCTATAAAATGTTGCTTGTTTTGATTCAGTATTCAGGGAAAATATGACACAGTCAGCAACCACTAATAGAGCAAAAGAGCAGCCAAGACACAAGGAAAAATCAAAAAAGTATACTGGCCAGCATCCAGTTCCCATCAGTTAGTAGCCAGTTTCCAGCCTTCAGACACAGGTGTCACTTGAGTTGATTGAAAAACATGACACAGAGCTCTTTCACTGGCAGAAACCCCAGTTATCTGGGCACTGATTAATGCTCGCGTGTGAGTGTGTGTGTGTGTGTGTGTGTCAGTGTGTGTGTGTGTACGCGCTCGCACATGCGCACAGGGATTCTCTGCTGCTGAGCAGTGCACACTTCACTTTCTAGCCCTGGTGTTGAACAACAAGTTCTAGTTCTCTGCAGTTATAGAAAGGGTCCACATTTCTTCCTGTGCTCCAATTCTGATCAGCGAGGCTACTTCCTATGGCTCTAGTGTCTGACATCGTCCAGCTGTTTAGGAAAGGCAGTTATTGAGACAACTGATGCACCAGTTTATAGAGTACAAAACTTTTATCCCATTTCTTCATCAGACAGCTTATGGGAAAAGTTTATTTATTTATCTTACCCTTTTCCTCTTCAATCCCTTGAGCCATCCCATGGCTCCTCAAAGAGCCCAAATGGTTGTAAGTGTATGGTTGTTGCAGACTTCTGCCACTAATTTTTTTTTTTTACATGCTTCTAAGCTCTAAGCAGAAGGCTTTTATTTCAAAAATTTAACAATAGTACTTGCCAGTAGCACATTGCATGGAATTAAGATGTATTGTCTAACTGTACTGCCTCGGTGAATCTTGATCGTTGGCCTAGGGAGTGAGGGTTATCATTGCTTAGGTCCTTTTTTTTTCCCTCCATTATTATGCTTTATTTCTTCATGGTTTCGTTTTTAATTTCCTGTTGGTTTAATTGGTGTGCTAGCTGCATGCACTTGCTGTTGTACTTGTGTCAAATGATTCTCTAACTTCCTTTGGAAAGCACTAATGAATAAGTGCTATTTCTCTTCTCTATTGTTGGGTTTTTTGTAAAGTTGCTCAAATGCTCTCAGGTATGGCGGCTCTGAATGGAGGACTTGGCGCCACAGGCTTGACGAATGGCACGGCTGGCACCATGGACGCCCTCACCCAGGCCTACTCAGGAATTCAGCAGTATGCAGCAGCCGCACTGCCCACTCTGTACAGCCAGAGCTTGCTGCAACAGCAGAGCGCTGCAGGCAGCCAGAAGGAAGGTATGTGCCTGCCCTGGGCCCAGGGCGAGGGCCTGCGTGGCCAGCCTCACAGGCAGCCCTTGCCTTTAGAATACATTCAAAAGATACTAAACTGAACCAGTATCACAAGAGAAATCAGCTGTCTTATTTCTACTATTCATATTTCTTTCGGTTCGTTTCTTTTTCCCATGAGTGAGAGACACAGACAGCACACTCAGTAGGGTCTTGACACCACACTCCACTCTCAGTCTCAGCCAGTCTGGGATCATCAGTATATGTGTGTGCCCAGTATACTTCAGGGAGGTCCATGAACATGAACCCATAACCCCTCCACGCGGATCAGCCCTGCAGGGTGTTGCATTTTAACTGGGTACCACCACCCGATCCCCTCTATTATTTATGTTTAAAAAACAACAAAAACGGGGGCCAGCAGGTGGGTTGTGGAGGTTAAGGCGCTGGATCCCACATAGCTGGTTGCATGTTTTGAGTCACAGACCCGACAGCTTGAAAAATCACACCAGGCACATGTGCCCAAAATCTTGAGAGGACAGTGGAGAAGAGATTGTGGTGTGGCCATTCCCCTGAGGGGTGATCTCTCACTTTCTCTTCTGCTCTCACTCTGGCAAGTGCATGCACTCCTATAACAAAAATAGTAATTAAAAATAGTCTAGATTATTTATTTCAGTCTTTCCTGTTCAGTCTTACATTTGTAATTTAATTTTTTCAAAGATTATTTCTTTCATGAGAGAGAGAGGAAGCTACACACAGGGACCCCTAACAGGGTCTCATCACATCAAAATTCTCCCTCCAGCCTTCCAATCAGCTAATCACAGGCCTAGCATGTTTAAGTCAGTCTGGGAAACAAACCCAAGGCCTTTCCGTATAGCTCCCGTATCACACAGGCACCCTACTGCCTGTGTCACCACAGTAGGACCAATGTCTTTGTCCTTCAGTCTCTAAAGATGAAGTTCTCATCTATTCTTTGTTAGTTGCTGCCATCAAAAAAATTGCAGGAACCTCCCTCTCTGAAGTCAGCCTGGACGGTCATTTTCTCTCCCTACATATAAACTTCATTAGTAGAAGGGGGTGAATTGATTGATGCAGGCTTCTGTGGGTGAAGTGCTCGCACACATGCATGCCCACTCCCTTGCTCCTTTCTTCTCTCCCCTGGATTCACAGTCTACCACCCCTGCTATTGTGAGGCAGCTTCTCAGTAGGTGACGGTTTTTAGATTAATGATAAAATTCACATTAGGATTGACTTGGGCTTTAATTGGGGGGAGGGGTCTTCCAAGGAAGCAAGTATGTCATTGATTATCTTTTTTCTCTGCCAAAAAAGTCAATTAAACTTCAGGAAGTTAATGCTAAGAATAAGTAAAAGCATGAGGTCAGCAGATTATGTAGCGGTTATGTCACTGGATTTCCACATGGCCAACCGTGGTTCGAGTCCCAGACCTGGCGGCTTCAAACTCAGGCCAAGTACATGTGAGTGTGTGCCCAAGATCCTGGGAGGAGAATGGAAAAGGGATTGCGGTGTGGCCCTGGGGGGGGGGGTGATTTCTCACTTTCCCTCACGTTGTCTCAGTCTCTCTCCCCAGCCAGCACACACACCTTAAGGCAAAAACCTCTTTAATAAAGAAAGAAAGAAAGCTTAGTTATAAAATGGTTAACAAGTTGGTCTAAATAAGGATAGTTTGTTGTTCTTCCTTTTCATTTCTTCTTCTTTAAATGAAGTCTCTTTAAAAGCAAAATCTGCTGGGTTGGCCTTGTAGTTCAGTGATTAAAGGAGCCACGTCACACATGGCTGACCATGGTACAAAGCCCAGTTCCTGGAGGCTTGAAAAACATGCCAGACTTGTGTGTGCACGCACACGACCAAAATCCCAAAAGGATGGAGAAATGGAGAAGGGGTTGTGGTGTGACCATACCCCACTGAGTGGGTGCTTTTCCCCTCTCTGTCTCTGGAGAGTGCTTGTGTCCTCTGGCAATTAAAAAAAAAAGGTGAGATCAGCCAATGGCATAATGGTTATGTCGCTGGACTCCCATAAAGTCAACTGCAGTTTGAGTCCCAGATCCGGCAACTTAAAACTCACACCAAGTGTGTGTGTGTGTGCGTGCATGCCCGCCCAAGATTCCAAGAGGAGAATGGAGGAGAAGGGAGTGCAGCGCGGCCCTCCCACCAGCAGGTGATTGATTTCTTGCATTCTGTCTCTGGTAACTACACACACCCTATAGCAAAAATCTCTCCTCCCAAAAGAGCAAACTCTGTCTTGCAATATTTATTTTCTTTCTGGCTTATTTAGAATATGGGAAAGGAAACTAGAATAGGGAAGTATTCTAAAAGAAGAATTTTCTTTTAATATTTCTTAACCTTCTGTTTTACCCTCACCCAGTAATTCTAAATAGCCGAATACTTTTAACTCAGTGTTTGTAAGAAATAGTTTTACTTCATAAAGCTGTGAGTTTTGAGGTGTGACCATACCCCACTGAGTGGGTGCTTTTCCCCTCTCTGTCTCTGGAGAGTGCATGTGCCCTCTGGCAATTAAAAAAAAAAGGTGAGATCAGCCAATGGCATAATGGTTATGTCGCTGGACTCCCATAAAGTCAACTGCAGTTTGAGTCCCAGATCCGGCAACTTAAAACTCACACCAAGTGTGTGAGTTTTAAAAGATACTTGTGTGTCAATACAAAAAGAAAGGAAAAAGGTTTTCTTTTTTTTTTATCAACAACATGGAGAGCATTAAAAATAAAAGGTATCTAGAAGTCTAAATTATTTTTCATTATTTCAACTTTCTCTTTACTCTTATTTGTGCCTGTTATCATAGCTTTGTTTTTAAACAGACTCAACTGTTGAGACAGCAGTGGTTTCATCAGGCATGTGAGAGAGAACCTGTGTAATAAACACATATCTTCCCAAAGGAAAGCCTGCGTTTAATTCCTTTGTCTGGGTTCTGACCACCATGACGACACAGAAAAGGGCGGTAGGAAGGAAACTGTAAGACAGTGACATCCTCGGAGCCATCAGCCAGTCCTCCCACGTGTTGCAGAACATGGCGGTCACTTCTCTGTGATCTAACAGAGCCATACAGCAATCAGACAGCCCGTGTCACTGCAAAAATGTCAGTCACCGAAAGACAAAATTCAGGGATTAAAGGTTAAAGTCTGGACCCTGAAACATTTTTCTGAGTTGCTTCACCCTAGTCCACCGCTCTAAATTTCCATGCCTTGAGTTTTAGAAATTGCTTTTTCAGTAATTACCCCTCTAGGATTAATATAAAATAGTTCAAAATAACTACTGCCAACACCTGATTATCTTCATTTAGGAACATGGGCTACTAGTAACATGAGCTAGGTTTTGATGGGTTTTTTTTTTTTTTTTTTACTTTTTGTTAGTGGTGGTAGATTTTGGTTTATTTCATTTTTTTTAAAGCATCTACTTTTTCATACCTCTCTTCCATTCACATCCTTCTCACCTGAGTTGTTTACTCAGGAAATTTAAACCATCTTAATATTAGTTTTACTAAACCATTATTTAAAAGGCAAAGTACATTGGGAAAGAAACTAAAACACAATGAATTCCACTATTAAATAGATTTCTAGATTACCTTCCCCACAGTTCTGTCTTTTAGTTGTGAGAGCTGAAAGTTTTTTGATGTATTTAGTCATGTACCCTGGTATATTTTTTACCCATAGGAGAGTGAGTCAGTTTGGCTTGGTAAAGAAATGGTTTATTATTTTTTTTTTTTACACAGCCAAGACTTCTGAAGGGTTATTGCATCCCTTCAGATCTAAATCCAGGAATGTTGATTGCATTCTTGCCATTCCTAGATATCCTCTCACTACTTTCATTATCTTCCTGTTCCTCTATTGTAGGAGGTGAATTGTACACACAGGTAGTTAGACCCTAGGACACTTGATGAGAAGCTGGTAGGAACTGGTGATCTCATAGAGCTTTGTTCCCACCAGCACTCCCGTGCTATATCTAAATCAAGTGCCCCATGAGAAAATATATGAAAGCCCCAACCAGCTAGGACCAGCAGTGTAACAGAGATAACTTCCACACATTTAAATACCATGTACTAGGAGAAATCTGACCGAAGAGTGGCTGGTGAACAGGTTTTACCACTTCTGGATAAAGAGGAGTGATAAACATGTAGAATCCTCAAAAAAAAAGTTTTTTTCTTACTTTTGGTATCAGCTGTTTTGTTGCATCAAGAAAGATTTTCCATATGAAATCACTATTTTTGCATTTTAATGTTAAAAATTAAGGGGCCACTACAGTATCAGACTGTTTCTTGGTGATGCAAAAAACTGGAGGGATCTCTAGCAGGAGGTGCCTTGACATTTTTTTCTGGGAAAGTAATGAACAAAAAGCAAAGCCTGCACAGGTGTGTTTGCCTGTCTCCGTATTTTCTTGGTTTCCCTATCTGGCATGGATACAGTACAGCATTTTAGAACGGCAGGATTATTCAGGCATAGCCAGTTACCTGTCTTGTACATTAAAATTGTATTTTCTCCCTGGCTCCAAGAGGTGAGATGTATTATATTTCACAATTCAAATTGGGTCCATTAATCCTCATTTGGGCATTTGGATCTTTTATTTACAAGAAAAATTAAATCTGATGGTACCAGATTTGACCAATACATATATTGCAAACAATGTGTACAGCACAATACCACTCCAAATATTCATTTCCAGTGTTTTTGTTCTTCAGTTTATTCATATTAAATTTTTTTTTTAACCAAAAAAAACATTTTGGAGACCTAATCCCTACAGTCATGTCCCTTTTAAAATACAGACTTGTTTTTTACACAATCCCCTGTATTGGAATGTGTATATGTTCATGGAAGTTGTAAGCAATATAAGAAGTTAAAATAGTCATGCAGGTAGATTTTTAAATGAGGGAGAAAGAATCTCTGTAACTTCTGAAACTTGCCTCAAGAAGTCTTGTGAAAAGTCCCATTCACTGGAATACTTTTTTATGATTTTTGGGAGCACAGGGGGAAAAATTGATACAACTTTGCCAAGATGTTAACCCATTTATTTTTACAAAGTTCTTTGTATCCCCATTTTATTGCTCTTCAGCTCATCAATATACCCTTCCATCCTGTCTAGGCAACACATTGTAGTGTGTTCCCTGGGGCTCCCCAGTAGGCCAGTAGGCCTGGTTCCTCTCCTGTAGTTGCAGTTAAGGATCCATGAACCTGCCACAGGAGTTCCTTCACCTCTTCTGTGAGCGCCCTTCCTTCCCGAAAGACATCGTGCCTCAGATTTCCAAGGGGCATCCAGCTCTTATTCTTCATCAAGCACATTTGAATTCTCTTCTCTTCCTTTTCCTTAAGCACAAAGTTTAATTTAGACTTTTTTCCTCTATAGTCACAACAACTTCACTGCATTGAATCTTAAAGGAGAAAAAGTAAAATAAAATCCCCTAAATGACAATATCATATCCAGATTTAGTTACACTTTGTGAAAATGTTCAGCCATTGTATTGGTCTATAAAAGAACCATAATATGGATCAAAAATAAACTCTATCAAGAAAATTGTACATCTTTTTAAAAAACCTGTAGTAATGTTCTTGTTGAACATTCTGCATTACATTTTTCTTCTTTGCTTCTTTCAACTTTCAGATAGCTCTTGCATAGGTGGGGAGAGTGTGAAATGGAGAGGGGCTAAGAGAGTTTACCTCTCCAACCAGGATAGACTTTTCTGAAGAGTTTCCTTATTCTCCTTTGTTTCTTGTGCTGCTGGGAAAGGATGGGTAAAAATTAAAAGCTTATCTTAGTTCAATCTTTGACTGGCTTCAATATCCACTGTATGCATTTCCAAGACTAATTTCCAGCAGTACAATTCTTATCAAAGTTGTGCAACTCTAGCTACCTTTTATCCCTGCCTTGATTCATGGCCAGCCATTTCCAATAAAGATGGTTACTAGACTGTGTGTTACAAGATTTGGCAAACCAAAACTGGCTGGATAACTAGGCAAATGAGAAGCAGCATTACTGCTATATCCATTATTCTAAATTGAGCAACTCACTTGGAATGCATGGAACACTCTTCTCTAAGAGCTGGTCTAGGCATAAGAAAATATGGCCATGGAGGAAAAGCCCAAGCCTAGATTCTCTGTCCCCATCCTGACCATTATCACCACCTTTACCCCCGTAAGGAGTGCCAATGTGAAATAAGTACACGTGACCCACAGAAGACTATCATTGAAAAGGAAGCCATTCATCGCCAGAATCTCTTTGGAAATCAGGAAAACCTGAAGGATGAGTGCTTTCCCCAAAGACATAGCAGCACTTCACGTTAATGCATCTGTTTATTCCCTTTTAGTATGAGAAAAAGCCAAATGTTTAGCCTACTTTTTGTTAAAGTATTCCTAAGAAGAAGTTTTGGGAACTAAGACTCAAGGGATACCTTACTCTGATTTCTTTTTTGCTCTTTAGGTCCAGAGGGTGCAAACCTCTTTATTTACCACCTTCCACAGGAGTTTGGAGACCAGGACATTCTGCAGATGTTCATGCCTTTTGGAAATGTTATCTCTGCTAAAGTCTTCATTGACAAACAGACCAATCTGAGCAAGTGCTTTGGTATGCAAAAGAAACCAATCTAGAATATCACAGTAGGTTCCCAAGTAAGAAGTCATGGGAAGGAAAATGTGAATGACAAATATTTTTGGAGTCAGGATAGGGCCTGTCCTGTGTGATGATTTTTCCTGGTTTTCTGAATGCGTGTAAGCAGACTTGGGAAAAGTTATTTAATCAAAAAAAGGGGAAGCAACTATCTAAAAAGGATCTGGGAAATTAAACTAAATGCCCATGTATTCGGTAATGTTTTGTGTTATCTAAGTGTCTTACTACATATATCTATTAATCTTTTATTGTAGAGCAATAACTGTTTCCTCAGGCTGCAGAGTTGGACCACAAACATTTATCACATGGAAATACACAGTTAACAGACTACAGTTTAGGCTTTCTTGATTCAGAAGGACATTGCTGACATTTTGCTACTAATTCTTTACCCTTCCAGGTTTATCATGCCTCAGACATTATAGTGGTGGACAGCACATTGTATCAGGGGCTGCTTATTCAGCATCTTGATACACAAACACACTTTCACAAATGTACATACATTCACAA
>NW_006159757.1:2348921-2358797 GCF_000334495.1 Tupaia belangeri chinensis | reverse complement strand
GGAATGTGGTCAGGATGAGTATTGGATATATCTCTTTAGTTACAAAGAATGCTGCATTACATTGGGATTTAAGAACCAGAATTTGTAATTATACCCAGCCATCTTGTCTATGAGTTTTCCATAAATGTCAAACTGCATCGTATTTTTTAAGGGACTTGAACTTCCATGGATTTTGGTATCCAAAGGAGAGCTCTGGAGGCCATCCCCGTGGATACCAAGGAACATCTGTGTAAGATTGGCGAGGGCTGCGTGCATGGATACAGATATGCACAGGCATTATCAGAACGTTAGAAAATCCAGCTGCCCTGTGCACCAGGTTGTCACCCCATCCTTTCTCAAGCAGCCTGGACTTTGCCTACTGTGGTGTGTTTTGGTCCCACCACGAGTAGGGACAGCTCACTGCATGTGCTGACCTTGCACACTAGGAAGACAACATTCACTAAATCTATTCCTTGTTTTATTTTTCAAATCCTTTTGGCCCCGAAAGTAGTTCAGAGATCAGGTTGTTCAGAGTCTGTACTGTTCACTTGGCAAGCTCTGGCCCAGTCTGCATTAGAACATTTGCTTTAATCATTCCTGCAACTTAATAATTCATGTTAGTAGTAGGTAGTACCAGTAGCATAAAACAAAATAAAGTAGAACAGATATGGGCCAGAGGAAATACATCGAATTGTATGTTATAAAGGAAAATATCAAAGGTAGGAAGGTTCTCAAAGAGCCAAAATCTCAAACTTATTATTTGGCTGACTGGTAATGGATAACCAGTCCAAAGAGAATGTTCTGGCTTCTAAAACTCCATTATCGTAACATCTAATTTCTGTGCTGTCACCAGGAAGGTCTGAAGCCTCTGTTGTTAGGGGAATTAGTATGTCAGCCATTTAAAGTGGCTGTTTTTACGCTAGTGGGAAGGCTGTCAGCCTGAACCCATTACACTATTGCTGCTGCTGTGGCAACTATATAAGCCCCTTTGTAATGGTCCAGAAGAGAGTGAAATGGAAATTAAATTGTTATACAGGGTGTGTACATGTTTGAGCATGAGTTTACCTTTGAGAGGTTTCCCTGCACAAGGTTTTAAGGCAGACTCATATTTTTCATAGCTAAACAATGTTCTAGGCTTATCTGGAGACTGGAAAGGGATTGTGCTTTGAGGTTTGATTTGAGAAAATATTTACTGCCTTAAAAAGAGATTCTCTCAGCCCACAAGCTACTTAACCAATGTGTTCATAATGCATGCTGTAGCTGTGAGTATCAGTAGACTACTTAGCTTCATGGACTGTGTTTGCAATTTTTTATTAAATGCCTTGGCATCCCAGGTTTCTCTGTGAGCCAGCCTACTTTCACAGGGCCCCCAGTTTGCTGGATTGCTAGTCATTAGGTGGTACCCCATTCTTTCATTTGTGCCTCTTCACTGGCTTCATTATCCATCTCACCCTTGACCCATTTCCATTCTTTAATCATCTTACTGCTTCTGAATAAAGACCCAACAGGAAAGGAGAATGTGAAGTCAGAACAGAAATCTTTAGTTCATGATCACTTTTACGGGGAATTAGATTTGATCACTTTTATTGGAAATTAGATTTAGTAAGCATTTAAACACCCATTTTGCAATATAGCCGACCTAGGAAAAGCTTTTCTGCCTTACACTGTATGCCCATATTTTTCAGCTGAGAAGAGTACTCCCTGGAAGTATTTTTATTTCCTTTTTTCCTCCTCTAGTTTGTAAAGGAATTTTCTCCTTAGCTTTAAACTTTGAAGATGAAGAGGCTTAGTATAGAAACCTCCTGAACAGCTGATGTTCAGAACTGAAATTAAATCTGTATAACAGCTTCCTTCCAACCGCAGAAGTAAGCAGAAGCTGCAGAAGCTCACCACGTGCATCAGCAGTAGCTAAAGCTTTGCTCATACCCTTGCCCCCAGCTCACCCCTCCAGTGTTAAACCAAACTACGTGATCAGAACTCTTCTGTCTTTGGGTCTTTGCAAAGCATCATTAGTTCTTTCAAAGCATGCTCTCCCCACTGATTTCGATGGCAGTTTCTACCACAGAGAAAGACATTGGGAATTCTGTTAAGATGATGGTTAAGTCCTGAGACAGGCACCCCCCAACAGGGCCTTCATGCCGCAAGCCACTCCCAACCTCAGCCTGCCCAGGTGACAGGGACATGCACAAGCCTACCCAGCACACTCAAGGAGGTCTCAGCACATGAGCACAGACCTTTCCCATGTGGGTCCACTTGAATTACTGCTGCACCACTGTATTGAAGCTTTGAAAATGGAATTTGAGATGAGGAGAAAGGCCCAACATTTCCCTGGCTTCCTCTCAGTAATAATTCCAAAATGTTAAAAATCAAGTATAAATTATTCCAGTTAGTTCATTAATTGACAAATCCTGTAACCAAACAGATGTGGGTCTATGACTATGTGTGAAGAATTGGATTGGAAGTCAGGGGATTTGGCAGTATGCACCATCATCAGCCCCTCCCTTGATTATCCTGCCTTCAAGCCCCACCTGGTTGGGATGGACATGCCAGCCCCATCGGGGACTTTGAGCCCTGTAAATAAAGAGACTAAATTCACTCAAACAACTGAGTTTGAGATTCTAGTTTTCTGGCAAGAAGTTTTGTTGTACATAATACCCAATTGTGCAACCAGCTTCCTCACTGCTTCTCAGTGGACATTTCCAATGGTACTCCTAGAACATCTCCTGCACATCCTGCACACGATGTGGAGAGCTGAATTGAGACTCTGAGATGAGCACACATTACTTGACATTTGCAGTTTCTGGATGCCCGCCATACCCAAAAGCCCTGGTCCCCTTTTCTGCCCTGCCTCCTCTCCATGGTGACTCCCTTCCTCCCTCCTTTCCCGTTGTGTTTTCCAGGTTTTGTTAGCTATGACAATCCAGTCTCTGCACAAGCTGCTATCCAGGCTATGAATGGCTTTCAGATCGGCATGAAACGCTTGAAGGTGCAGCTGAAGCGCTCCAAGAACGACAGCAAACCTTACTGATCCTAACCCCAGAGGCTCCCTGCTCTTACTTTAGCTTTCTTAGGGTAAGTCCCACGAGCCAGCCCGTTCTCAACAGGGAAGGCAGAGGAGGACCACATTGCCAACTTTCACCAAGAGAGACGGTTATTTTTACAATAAGGCAGCCATTGCCCCCACTATTTCCCCTACCCAGTTTGCCATAATTAAAACTTGGGCTACCTTGTTTCTATTGAGTAAATTCCTCCTCCAGTTGTGCCACTGTACTCTCCTTTGTTTTGCAATTTGAATCTCCTCTTACCTTTTTTAAACTTTTTGTTTTGTTTTCATTTTTGCTTTTTTAAAGACAAACATACACGAATAAATGACAACTTGAGAATTTAAAAGGCAAACAAATGCTAATGTGCAATTCTAACTCTGAAACCACTGGTGCCCCCAGAGCACTGCCTGGAGAATTCACCCCTCCTTGTCCCGCGCCGGCCCTCCAGAGGGCCCCAGTTTAAAGGTTAACGTGGTGGCCTAGTGAGAGGGAGAAGCCAGGAGAAGCACTTACTCAAAACAACACAAAACGTCTTTCCACTACATCGATTTGTTTTAATAAGTAGGATTTTATTTTAGGGTTCAAAGAAACATGACATTTATTGGTCAGGTTATTACACTGGTTGTCTATTTTGTTACTGTTTTATTTTAGTTTTTAGAAAGGATTAATGTAAAAAAAAAAGATTTAGAGATCTGTTTCTTAATGCTACAGGGTTTAAAAAAATAAAAATGAGTAAAAATACTTGAATTTTCTTGAAAGATAAATTTAAATAAATAAATAATACATAAATAAAAAAGAAAGCCACAGGCCTGTAAATTTTATTTGTAAAAAAAGCACTTCTATTTTTATACAAAATTTTTACTGCCTCAGAAATAATGGAAGTTATTTATTGCCTACTGTTAACTTATTGGGTACAGAAAGAGCAGTTCTCTGTCTAGCTAGAACCTTCTGAAGTAGTCTCTAGAGGAATTGTTCTAGGAATGGGCTTTTTTTCACCGTTGAACCCTAGACCTAAAGTTCATGCTTTATCCTCTCGTTGTTTGTATCTGTCTGATTATTTTGTTCGTAACTTCCATTATCTAGTTTACAGTTCAGTCGTCTGACTTTCCCCGTTTGTCACATTTGTTGAAACTGGACCCTCTCCCCTGACCCTCGCCAGCCCCTCACCCCAAACACCCGGAATCCATCCCCTCTCACTCTCTCCAGATGGATTCTCTTGGGGTTTCATTGTGCTGTGGATAAAGAGTGTAAGAAATGCAAATTATGTGAATGGCTCGTAGACTCCCTAATGACCTAAGATTTGCATTAGTTTTTCTCCTGCACCCTTAAAAGTGATTTTGTTGCTGCTGCATAGATTTCTGTGTAACTTTTTACTCTTCCTTGTTTTTTCCCTAGACATCTTCATGCCCGTTAGTTCATCGTTTGCCTAGCATGTCCCTGTGGCGTCTCAAAAAAAGTTTCATCGTCCCGTCATTGTTTCTGATGTCTTTCTGACCTCACATCATATTTGGTTCTCCTACTGACCTTTGATCTAGTTTGACCTTTGAAATTTGCATGTGACCTCATCTAGCTATGAATTCTGGGAAGTCAATGTGAAAAACATTGCTGCATTCATGCAAGACTGAAATTTATTATTAGACAAATTATTATAGAAAAAAAAAACCTGTGGCAAAAATGTTTCTTTCTTATTTTTTTTTTTCTTTTCATAAAACAGACTTGAAAGTATTATACAGGGATTGGCATTCTTCCCGGTCACTGGTAACAATAGCAATATGTGTCCAGGGACACAGAATGTTGGTTTCTAACAGACTACTTCCAAAAACAGTTTGAGAAAAAAACTGTCTGATTTTAAGTCTCTAGAGGTCTGTAATAGTTTTTACATTTTTCAGGCAGTGTAAAGTTTTTTGATAAGGCCATTTTAGGTGGCTCACTTTCTCATTAAGATATATATATAGAACCACTTTTTGTAGATTAGTATAAGAAAAATATTTACCCTGTTTTGGGGCAAATGCTACCTATTTGTGTCACCTTTTGCTGAACTGACTCACAGTTAGACAATCCATGGTTTAATGCACATGAAATTACCTATATTTTATACTGTTTCAATGTACAGGAGAAAGGTTACTGTAAACTGTGTTATGTTGGTGCTTCCGTGAATTAAGTTGTGGTTTCATCATGAGTCTTATGGTCTTAATGTTCTTTGTTGATAAGACAAGTTTAGAATTGGTTTACTTAAAACAAAAAAGAATTTCAAAAAAAAGTTGTTTGCTTAAACAAAAATTTCATGTGAGGGGAAAAAAAAAAATCTATTCCAGAAAAAGTTTTGTGTTGGCTTGTGAAGCATTGATGTCATTTTTCTTTTTTATTGTGGACTATTTAGATGTGTTTGTGTTCAGCAAAATGTGATTTTTTTTTTCTTTTAAAGAAAAAAGTGAAAATATATA
Organism: Tupaia belangeri chinensis; assembly: GCF_000334495.1. Lineage (NCBI taxonomy): Eukaryota > Metazoa > Chordata > Mammalia > Scandentia > Tupaiidae > Tupaia > Tupaia belangeri. The sequence continues at coordinate 2,353,330 of NW_006159757.1, read as the reverse complement.
GTGCCAAATTCCAAAGGTACTTCCTTCCTAGAGCTTCAGTGTGTTTCTTGTGAGAAGTAATTTGATAACATGGGTATTTTATTATGTGTTTTGTATAAATCCCTAATATTTAAAAAAACAAAAACAAAAAAAAGAGGTTAAAAAGTTTGTTAACTTGCTATCCTGTGGTCTTGTTGCCTGATATTGTTATTGTTTGTTATTTCTCTATGATGTTTTTTGTAAGACATTGTATAAGTGCCCATGTCTCACTTTTTTAACCACTCTACACATCAATGCTGTGAAGGCAACCTCACCATGTACTTTCTTCATAATATATGGAAACCTCTAAGGTGAGAAAGTTTTGAACTTTTAACCCTTTCTACCCAGAGCTATCTGGAATGTTGATAACTTTTATACTGTCATCCTTTGAGTTTGTGTCGGGATGTTTCTAATTTGGTCTCCCCCCCCCCCATATATCTCCTGAGTTGTTTTTCGGTTTTACTATTTTTGTGTTCTTTGCTTCAGATCCAAAAGGAAAAAAAAATTTGTTAAAGCACAAAAGGAAAAAAAAAAAAAAAAAACTTCACACAAGACAAATCTGAAAGAAAAAAATATCATTTTAATACTCTCCCATTTTTTGCCCTGTACCTTTTTTTTTTCTTTCTTTTGATTATTCCTGGTCATTAAAAATAATAGTAATCCCTAATATGCTGCTGGAATACCTTCTGCAGTTCTCATTAAAAACAGTTTATCTGGTAAGCCCTCTGAGGAGAAAAGTACTTCAAGTTAGCACCGAAATAAACCTTAAAAGTTCTGTATGCTTTTCAGATCAGATTATGTGGTACGTTCTGGTGTAGAATACCTTACAGTTCAACAAGTTTGTGGTGGAATAGTCTTTTGAGGCACTTTCACTTTCATATTCTAAATAGTCCTAAATAAAGTTTCCAATCAGCCATGTGCTGGGGACTCTGTGACCCCAGTGGATACCTCAAAGACACAAGGTATCTGGAGTTAGAAGCTGATAGTCCTTTCCCCGCCTTTATTATTATGATAATTTAATTAAACTCATTTAAAGGGGACTGACCAAATAAGTAAATACAGTTCAGCTCTTTATAACAGTTACTGACCAAATACCTAACACCAGTTCCTGCTGCCACTTTTTTTAAAGTGCCATATTACTTTGACTTTCTGTGAACAAGTATCTTGCTGTCTTGACAAACCCTCATGTCATACCTACAGCCCCAGCAAAACTCCAGCCTTCCTGAAAGCAGGCCCTTGGAAGCATCTTGGTCTCAGCTCCCTCTCCCTCCTCACCTTTTTCCCACTCACCACCATTTAGTTCAATGTGTGTGGATGTGATAGCCTTGGGATGGAAAGGACTAGCCTCTAATGATGCAAAAAAAAAAAAAAAAAAAAAAAATATTCCTTCTTATAGCACATGCACTTATAATGAAATGATTTGTATTATCCTCACACGTGTTTACTACTGCTGGGGCCTTCCTTCATCCTTTGAGGGCTATTTTGTACTTCCTGCAGCGATCAGCTTAATAACAAAAGTTACCACACGTCTCTCTCACATATACTACATGGTGGTGTGTAAATACATACATAAACACGAGAGAATACCATCTGAATTCCTCAGATCATTTCATTCAGAATCTCATTTATCACCTACATAGATTAATTTTTTTTAAATCTGTTTTCTTCATTGAGGCAAACGTTCCTGCTACCCTTTGTCCCTCCTGACCCCCGTACCCATTTCTCCCCTGAGAAGACACTGAGTGCAGCTGACAGGAGGCTCAGGGCGGGCACTTGGCATTGAGTGCTCTTTCTTTTTGCAGGCAATCAAGACAGTGCATTTGGGGGGAAAGTTCGTTCGTTCGTTCTTTCTTTTTTTAGTGTTTCATTGTTAAAACGATAACCCTTCTCAGAGACAAACTATCTTTTTTTATCCTTATTTTCCACTTTATATTTTAGTACCGAAAAAGCTGCAAGGGTGCAAAGGGCCTGTGCCAGAAGAAAAAACACACAGGGAAACTGCTTTTTTAGATCAAGTGTAGAAAATAGTCATTTTTAAACTAAATTAGAGAATTGTGATAAAATGGCAGTCCTCAAAGGCGTAACAAGTTCATCTTTCTTTCACCATAGGGGTTACAGTTCTTTGGCTTGTGCTACTCTGGAATCATTTTACTGTTTCTGTTTTTATTATCTTAAGTGCTAATTAAAAAGAAATAAAATTTTAAAAAAACCTGTAGTTTCATTACCTTTTTGAATAATGTCATACAAAAAATGTATTTGTGTTTTTTTGTGCTGTGAGAATTGTTGTTTGTAGATTAATAATATCATTTTGTTTAGAATTACAAAATAGTTTTTAAATATTGTCTGAGAAAAGCCAAAGTTAATGCAACCTAGTGGAAACTGTAAGACCATTTGAGTATTGTTTGTTTTATTGATGCATTTGGATTTTGTTGTTTGATGGAATTTGAGCCAAAAAAAAAAAATGCGCAGGCTTTCCTATTTCTACAACTGATTGTACTTATGCATTTTGTACCAGTGGAACTTTTTATACTGGAGATTAAAACAATGGAAATTTTTGTGGCTTACTCTAGTGGGCCCCCTGACAATGACTGATTTCAAGTTTGATTTCTGGTTGATAGAAAGAAAGTTGCTTTTCTTTTGAGAATTAAAAACTTTGGCTTGATTTCTTTTTCCCTTTGCTTATATCTAGCATTAGAATTTTGTCTTAAAAATACAGCGGTAAGTTTCACTTTTTATTCTGTATCGTGCAGTTACACAATAAGGTAATTAGATTTAGAAGTACTCAGTCACTTTAAGTGGATAAATGTATTAGTTAAACTTTAGGGGTTTGCTTTTTTGCTGTTTAGATCAAAGTTTTTTCCGATTCTTCTGTCCTCATTGTGAACATAATCGTGTAGTTGAAACAGTCAAACTTATTTTTGTAATGTATGTTATTGTGTGATGCGGTTTTTTGCTTCTGTCTCCAATATTAAACCATTTTCCTAATACTTGTTTCTCTCTCTGCGTGTTGTATTGTTGGTAGTCATTATATGTTGGTGATACATCTACACACCTCAGTGTTTCACGTATGTTTTTTTCTCTATGTTGTGTAAAAAGATACAGTCGATTCCACCTAAGTGAATATCTGATTTGGGGAAAGGGGAAACTGCACATCAGTCACCTTTTAGTTTTACACAACAGCCCACTTCAACCACCGCTTCTAAGATTTATACATCCTTGTCTATGGTTCACCTAAATAACCATCTACAGGTTGGATCTGCAAAGACGTTTTACAGCCTTTTGACCACACAGGTTAATTTCACTTTCTTTCCTGACCACACTCTCCCCTTCTCCATCCCTCATGAGTTTATACGTGCAGTTGCTACTATTCATTAAAAATGACTGCTGCATGACCTTAAGGAGAAGAGAAGCAGCAGACCTGGGGTTCGACTACCCACAAGTCCAAAGGCATGTCCTTATAGTCAAACTCTTCTTAGAAACTTAAGAAGTGAGCTCTCAAGGGAAGACAAAACTGGTGAAGAGAAGGGTTAAATTTAAGACCATTGTTGTCAAAAAAAACAGCTATAGAAAAGTAGCTTAAATTATTTCTATGGGCTAATTGAATCCAGAAGCAGCTTTAATGATTGAAACTAAGAGAGGAAAAAAGAAATATTTCCAGTGCTCAGATGGAAGCCCCGTTTGGTTGGAAGGGGGTAGTAAGTACACTTCTCAAGTCCTCATGGTATACTCTCCATTTTCAAATGAAGCCCATGATGCCATATACATCCACATGCTGCCGCCTGAATGAACGTGTAGTTAAGTCTTCTCCCTACAATCACTCCATCCCTGGTTCTTGAAGCGAGAACAACATTCCTTTTATGACCTCTAAAACTTATGCCACAGGCTCTCCTTTCTTTTCTGCCCATCGCCTATGCTCAGGAATCTGACTGCTCTTAAAGTGCTCTTAAAAGATTCCATCCATGTCTGCTCCCTACGTCTTACCTCTCCTTCCAACTTCTCAGACGCACAAGCTTGGTCTGACTCAGGCCCCCGGCACCGGGCAGCCTTCCTCTGGGTGCCAATGAGGTTTCCCTGTAGGTGCTCCGGCTCTTCGCCCTCTGACTCAGCAGCCCCGCTGGTCCCAAGATTGTATTTTCTAGTCGGCTCAATAGAGGGGCCTGTGACATGGAGGGCGGGAGGCTTTCTCCATGGGCTGAACACCTCGGTGACAGTGACTGCCACCAGCTCCACACCCACACAGCTGGGAGCTGGCTTCCTGCCAACACTCCTGCTTTAAAGCTCATCGTAGCCTTCGTCAGATTGCCTCTGAAACCCCACTGCTACATTAGTGGGAAAAGATGGCTAAGGGTGTGGTTTCCTTTTTTTTTTTTTTTTTTTTTTGTGGGGGGGGG
>NW_006159757.1:2344701-2348809 GCF_000334495.1 Tupaia belangeri chinensis | reverse complement strand
TTTTCTTTTTTTTTTTTTTTTTTTTTTTGGGCGAGGGGTGGGGGTTGGTGTGGTGACGGGGAATGGGAGGAACGTGGGAGGGGAGGGGAGAGAAGAGGGTGCTCAAATTCTTTCCAAGATGCACGTGTTTATTTTTCAACTATATACATTTATCTACCATTTGGCACAAGGCAAAATACTCATGCTAAGTAAAGGAAGGGAAAGACAAAGCCAGTTTTTGTTGTTTTGGGAAAAAAAACCAACAACAAAAACAATAATTCTCCAAAGAAGGGGACAAAGATGCTAGTTCTCTTAAGCACTTATGCCTGTAAAGTTGGTCCCTGCTTAAATGCATACTTATCATTTCGATTTTGTAAAACACCATTGCAGTGTGAGCAAGGTGTATCTGTTTGCGCACGGACCACCTTGGGGGATCACAGAGCGAGCCGTCACCAGTTACCGTGCTGATGGAAGCCACGCGTCTGCCCAGCCCACGGCGCACAGTCTGGGGGCTCGGACTCCCAGGTGGCAGGCCAGGAAACACAGTGAACGCAAATGTACTGTGAATCGTTCCTGATAAGTGAATAAAACATTGTGACCAAACAATCAGCTTATTCACTTATCAGGAATCGACTGTTCTGCTAATTTGCTGTTTTCGTTTTTCATCTCTGTTGTAGTTCACTATTTTTGCTGTGTTCTGTTTTCTCCTCTCATGCTTGGGCAAAATCACTGGGAATATTATCTTCATGTGACCATGAAACGTTTATATCGAGTGAAAATGATATCTTAACAAAATCTATGCACTTGCTATCAGGAACACAATACTGGATGTGTCTTATATATATTGAACTATATAGTACTCGATTTCTTAAATAAAGCTTAAGAAAGGACTCTGTTGTGTGTAAAGTTAATGTGATTATTTTTCAAAGCAGTGTTTCTAAGGGGTATTTTTGTTCTTTTAAGTCTTGAGTGATACAGGATATTTTTCATTAAAATTATTATCACTGGCTTTATGACTTAATATTCAATAAATTGACTTTGGAAACAATACGGAGTGGGGGGAAGTTCTTCTGGGTGCATTTTGGCAAGAGCTAGCTGGAATACCATCCCCTCGCTGGTGACCTTGACAAATCTCTACACAGACACGATGGGTAGCAGAATAGAGCAATCCTTTCACCACCAAAAGACCACTAGAAAGGTGTCCAGAGTCTGCCCTAACCTAAAAAACCCAACTGCCTTTCAGAATACGATCTCTCTAAGGCTCAGAAGAAAGAGGACCAAAGAGAAAGGTAGATCCAAGACTAATGCTGGTTTGCGTCAATACTTTGCCAGATGATGTGACACTAAAACTATACCCTGCTGGAGAACAATGGCAGTTCTATTCAGGACCACAAAATGCGAGACAGCAAGAGAAGGCATTTGATCATTCAGGATGAGAAGGGTGAAATTTCAAAGTGATATGTGAGAGAGAGCCATCCTATAACAGTAGCAAAGCTTAAATGGGAGCCCTGCTGCTTGGCCCTTTGAAGAAACATTTTTGAAATGTTTCCTACAGGCCATAAGTTTGAATAGAATGGCTTTTTATTTTTTGTTATTTTTTTATTTTTTTGCTTTGGGTTTCTTTTTTGTTGTTGGATTTGTTTTTCTTGCTTTGTGTTTGATTCTAAGAAAAACTCTTAAATTCTACTCACAAAATGGCACAAGCATCCTAATCCTTTATAAAACAAATCTCAGTCATTCTTGGTAATGAAGAATAAGATCCTTAATGAAAATCCACATATAATCCAAATTCTTCCAATCTGCTTTCTCCCACCCCAAACCTCCTACTCATAATTTGTCAGAAGAACAAAAAACTACAAAAGTCTTTAGTGAAAATGAGGGATCAGAGAAATAGCCAAGGGACGGGAAAAAGTACCCAGACAAAAGGGTCTGGAGAAACTGCACTTGTTTGAGCCATGCCATCTAGGGTGGGGACCTTAACATGGTGGAACCCATTGGTCTGCACGCACTGGGTTCCAGTGTTGAAGAGGTGGCTACGGATACCCCCGGGAAACCTTGTTTCCTATTTTCCTCTTGCCAGTCAGCCACACAGCTAGAAAGAATCCCCTTTTTTAAAGAAAGCCTGTCCAAAGTCATAATGAGTGGAAGGGCTCTGAGCCTCAGGAAAGGAGGGGTGGAAATCACCATATCCCTCCTCTCAGCCTGCAGCCCTGAATCAGGAGTCCTCGTGCCTCACAAGCCAGGGAGCTGCATGGTGGAAACCAGCTCAAGAGGGGCAGGTGGAGGCAGCCGTAAGCCGGAGGTCGAGTGGGTGCCTTATGGGGAATGTTACATTTAACTTTTCTACTGGCTTGCAAATCAGCATGGCAGCAACTTCTTTCTACTTGCTTGCAGCTGGAGGAAGTTGTTTTTTTAAAGGAAATATAAATGCACACATACATGCTACTATGTTTTGCAATTAGCCAATTATAATTAAAGCTGCACATAAGAACCCCCAATTTTGAGACACTGGATGATCCTTCTATCACAAAGCTGGTGTAAAAGGTATAGGAAGTGCGCAGAGGCATTCTCTGGGGAACCAGACTCCCCAGCTTGAGTGCTAGCTCTGCTACCAACTACCCACCTAACCTCTCAAGAATCTTAATTTCCTCACTAACAAACTAACACATGGAGTTGTTATGGGGATGAACTAAGCCAGTACATATAAAGTGATAGGTCAGGGTCACTACTTAGTAGTAGAGGTACTCCCCTCTGCTGGCTTGGTCTACTGCCTTCTCCTACCAGGTATCCTCTCAGCCACCCCCAGAGGTCCCCACAGCTCTTCCTGGGTTTCCTAGGTAAACTACAGGCCCAATCTGGCCAGAAACCACAGCTCTTTCCACAGAGATCTCTACATAGCAAGTCCCAGAACAGACTTTCCCCCTCACGAGACATTGCCCACTAGAGGCAGCCCCACCTTAGATTCTTGCTTATTACACAGTCCAGCCCCAACCCAGGAAGAGCACAACTTTCTCCATTCTCAGAAAAGGAAACCAACTCCTTACCCTGACACCCCTTTCAGACCGCTACGTGTTATGGTTAGACATCTCGTCCTGAGAAAGGAAAGCCTAGCTATCCAGTTAGGGCCTGAGGCAGGAATGACAACGTCATGTGAAGATGTACCTGGAACAGGCCCATGAGATCCCTCCCAAGGCAAAGTGTCATCCTCAGCAGCGACTAGAATCCGTTCATCTTTGATCACCTTTGGGAGAGCATGGCCAGGGCCAAGTGGAGAGCTCTCTAGACGGCCACCCCATCCTTGCCATACCCCAATTTAGCCAAAGCACTCTGCTTTTGCTTGTTTTATTGATAGTTCATGTAGACTTTTATTTAGTTAAAACCACAACTTTAGCTGAGGGTAACAGCGGTTCACCATGACCTAAGCAAACTTTTATGATCTTCGGAGTCACTCTCCTTTCCCTCCTCTTTCCTCATCTTTCTACTCCTTCTATCTCCCTTGGGTTCTTTGCAATGCACATAACATTCACTGCTGATCATGTGCTGTTTACGTGTTGCTCATGTCTGTCTCTCAAGCTACACTGTGTGTTCTCCAGCAAAAGTGACTGTGTCTCATTCATCACTATAAGCCAGTGCCTCACACGGCACCTGCAATGCCGGACGGATGGATGTGGCAGGGGATCTGATGGAAGTGCTCCTTTATGAAGTGGACAATAACTCAAATACCTGTAAAGAAAGGTCTCTCTGTGGGGTGGGTGGAGAATGGTAGAAAATGGGGCCTCTTGGCAAAAGTCAGGAATCCCCGTATAAGAGGCTTTGGACACACGTGGAAATGAGAAAGGAAGAGAACACGTCTGCTTGCAAGTCCCAAATATGCAGTTCTGCCCTGTTGCCACAGAGCTCATCAGCCACTGGGTCCTGAGTGGATGGGCAAGCCTACCATTAGGTCCAGTTACCTTGGGTGTGCTGTCATCTCTGTTAACCTATTATTTTGTTCCCTCTCAGAAATATTTTGTATCTTGGCATTGCCCCTCAATAGAATTGTACCATTTAGGAGATCAGAAAAGCCATAGAACTGAATGCAAATCAACAGAAAAGCATGAATAAAGGTGCCTGCCCCTAAGGCATTCCT
>NW_006159757.1:2340857-2344591 GCF_000334495.1 Tupaia belangeri chinensis | reverse complement strand
ATTCCTGAGTAAATCAACTCCCTTTCCCTCCTCTGGGATGCAGTTGCTGCTGGACCTAATGAGTTGGGGGTGGGGAGAGGGGATGTGCCAGACATGCTAAAATCCTAGTTTTGTGTCCCAGCTTGTCAACAGCTACCATGAAGATGGTGCATAATCCACTAATCATTTTTTCAGAAGACATGAACTGAACAGTTACCCTGTGACTGGCACCTGGGTAAGGACTAGGCATACGAAGTCAGTACCTCATCCCTGCCTTTAGGAGGGATAATTAGCCTCTCTGCCAAGTAAGGGAAAACTCTCCAAACAGATGAGAGAGTGGGTGGTCCAGGCACTCTGCCCACAGTGGGTACTCTATCACTCGCTGCCCACCTGGGATTCTGTGCCGGCACATCCACAAGGTAACAGCTCTTTCAGATCTTCTAGCCTGAGGCTCAGTTCCCTACTGACTCCATTCATTCAGACTCAGGGTCTCCCTACTAGAACTTGAGGGTCTGTCCTGGGAGAGAATAAATACAATGGGTGATGGGAGCAGAGGAGCTGTCCCTCAAGTCTTCTGTACACCAGTGTTCCTACTAAGGGCAGAGGGGAACAAAGTAGTCCCACATGCTCAACTGTCATGTGTCAACTGGCCAACTATGGCATGTCCTATTATTTCACAAAATGTGATCTGCCCAATAACTTCACCTCTTTAAAATCAACTGAGGGGCCAGCAGGTGGCATGGTAGTTAAGGTGCTGGACTCCCTCATGGCCAACCATGGTTCAAGTCCCGGACCTGGCAACATGCTCACGCTCTCTCTCGCTCTCTCTCTCTGATCAAATTGAAGAATAATAACAAATAATTATTTTTTTTAAAAAACTATCAACTGAAACAAATGCTGGGAGCCTTCGCATCAAGGAATACAATGAGGTTGAGGGAGGGGGACAAAGCAGAGGGATGTGGGGATGAGGGACATGCAGCCGCCATCTACTTATAGTTCCCCAAGACCACAAGCTGACTCTCCACCTAGATCCCAGCTCTGTCCACCTTCACACCTCTCTGTAACCATGTCCTCCTCTAAGATACCTATTCAGCTTCTCCTACCAAGCTATATACCATTTTTCCTAGGCTCAATCTGCCCAGTAGAAATAAAATGTTGGTGATCACCTACCTGCTTTCCCTGGCATTCAACTCTCCACAGAGCAGGTATCAAAGATGCCCAACTTGGGACCAGCAATGGCTATGTTGCTGGACTCCCACATAGTCAACCGTGTTTTGAGTCCCGGACCCGGTGGCTTAAACTCACGCCGGGCACGTGTGTGTGTGTGCCCAAGATCCCGAGGGGAGAATGGAGGAGAAGGGATTGTGGCATGGCCATCCCCCCTGGGGGGGGTGGTTTCTCACTTTCTGTCTCTTTGTCTCTCTCTGTCTTTCTGATGAGCACACGCGCCCTATAGCAAAAACCTCTCCAAAAAAAAAAAGATGCCCCACTCAACTTCCCTGTCCATGGGACAAAAAGGAAAGAAAGGTAGGCCTCTCAGGTTGCATAGAGCAAAATAAAAAGGAAATGTTGGCGACTCCGTCATTACAGGATGTGATAAATGTAAATCTATGAGGAGACATCACAAAGTCCATGGAAAAATTGAAATATGAATTTATGTTAGTACCCCCAAATTTTGAAATCCATATGTGGCTTTTTTCATAATAAGCCTTTCCATGGACTTTTTGAGGACCCCTCATATATCTTACGCCTATATAATTACAACTGTCCAGTGTAAAATTTGGATAATCGATTAATTTACAGTGTGGTATAAATATGGAAACATTGGGCCAAAGTCATGTTTTCCAAATTACATTCCACAGACATTAACCTGCACGATAATCTATGAGGAAAACAGATGTGAGAAAGACAGTGTATTGTCCCCTCCTCCTGGAGGTTCACAGGGTACAGTAACGTATGAGAAGCTCTGAGGAGTCTCTGCGCCCTAAAGCTAAGGTCCACCTATTCACCCATGTGTAACCCAGCGTTTGTTAAGCTGTGCATCCACTCTTGAAACTTTCTATCATAGAACAGCTACTAACCTGAGGGGAGGGACAGAGTGGTAATAAAGAGCATGGTCTTTGGAACCATACTGCCTGCGGTTGCACCAAAACACTGTCATCTGTTAGCTGTATGATCTTGAGTGAGTTATTTGGTCAGTCTGTAAAAATGATATAGTAACGGGGCCAGCAGGTGGCGTGGTGGTTAAGGTGCTGAACACTCCCACATAGCTGACTGTGGTTCAAGTCCTGGACCTAGTAGCTTGCTTTCTCACTTCCCCTCTCTCTGTGTCTCTCTGTCAAATGAAAAATAAATGAATAAATGAAATTTAAAAAATGATATAGTAACAATACCTACTATATGCAAAGTATTGACAACAGCATTTATAACACAGTAAGCACTAGTGAAGTGTTTATTGACATCCAGCAGAACCAGTATACTAGGACACACATTGGGAAACACTAGCAGGGAATTAGAATCCCTGTAGAATTCTGGTGAACTGGGGCCAGCAGGTGGCATGGTAGGTAAGAGCGCTGGACTCCCTCTTGGCTGACTGGTCCAAGTCCTGGACCTGGCGGCTTGCTTTCTCACTTTCCTATTCTCTCTCACTCTCTCTAGCTCTGTTTCTCTATGATCAAATTTAAAAATAAGTAAATAAATAAAGTAATTCTTAAAAAAAAAAAAAGAAGAAGAATTCTGGTAAACCTGTCTCTCCACAGGATTAAAGACTAGTTGAACCAACCCTATGTAAAGTCATGAATAAGTAAAGACTTTGGGGTACAGAGAAGGGGGAAAAATGTGTTTCTAATGGTGAGGGAGGTTTCAGGAAACAATTCGCAGCCAAAGTGACAGAAACCCCAGGAGCAATAGGATTTCACCAAAAGGAAAGTGGACGACGTTAGCAGCAGAGCAGGCCCACAGCCTTCCTGCAGAGCAGTGCGCTCAGCCTGGCTTGACCAGAGGGCAGCTGTTAGGAGATGGGAGGATAGACTGGAAACGAGATTGACACTAGATTGCTATGCCCTGTCTTCCAAACTACGGACCTTGAAATTTCAGTCTACAGAAATTAAAGAACACGAACATTAAAACAACTAGGGAAGAATCAGTGTAGGAACTGAATAGAAGATGAAAAGAGGGGCCCACAGGTGGCATAGTGATTAAGGCGTGGGACTCCCATGTGGCCAACAGTGGTTGGAGTCCTGGACCCAACGGCTTGAATCTCACCCCGGGCATGTGTGCATGTGTGCCCAAAGTTCTGAGAGCAGAATGGAGAAGGAATTGTGACGTGGCCATCTCCCCTTCTGTGTGTCTCTCTCTCTCTCTGTTTCTCTGTTTCTCCTGTGGCTGCACATCCCCTATAGCAAAAATCTCTAAAAGAAAAAGAAAAGACCAAGTACAAGAACACATGTTAAAGAAATTAAAACAGTTGAGGTAAGCAGAAAAGAAAGGAGCAACCAGACCAGAGAAGGAGGGAAACTGAATATAAATATAAATGTAGCAAAATATTGGATGTGCCATTGAGAGAAAGTGCACATACGGCAAAGGGGAAAAAAGAACAAAGAATTAGGTGCGGAAGATGAGAATAAAGCCAAGGTGGCAACAAGTATCCTTGCGATGATGTAAGAGGGGCAGAAGCATATCCTGGGAAGGCTGAACAATGGCATGGGCTCCTGTCAGGGTGGAGCTGCCAGGTCTTGATCTCAGGAGGTGGGGGG
>NW_006159757.1:2308373-2340323 GCF_000334495.1 Tupaia belangeri chinensis | reverse complement strand
GGGAATGGCTGCTGTCACCCTACAAGAGTGTCGAGAGGAGTGAAAAGAGTCTGTACTGCATTGTGAGCAACCTCCACACGAAGATGCAGAGGGTGGCATTTTCTTTCTCCCTTCCCAGAAAGGAGCTCAGCATGGGTGCCCTGCGCACCCTGGGATGTTAACGTCTTGAGGTGATGTCCCATTCGGGAGCCCACGCTGCCCCTATGGGCCTCCCTCTCTCTCCCTACTTGATGACAGAGCCTGCTCTGCCAATTTCAGTCTCCTCTCTCGCTTCCATACTGGCCGGGGAGTGGCTAAGTTCCATGAACTTCCATGAGACTGTTTTGGTGTGGCTATTTGATGTGCAACCACATAGTGACACAGCTCAATGTACAAACCAGTATGCTTTTCACATTGGTTTTACCCCTAGGGATTATGCTCAGATACCCTCGCCATATCCTCAATGCCATCATACCCTTATCCCAACGTTGGCCTAACTGCATCACTGGGCTTCGGTCAGGGACGAGGTTCATGTTGAGAGATGGATTAAGGATCACCAATATCTGTTTTGTGCATAATTTAGTAAGAAAAAACATACATCTTTTTTTTTTTTCTTTTTGTCATGCCTATGTCAAAATGGCTGCATCAAAATCTTCCCAACAATAGTTCCTACCTGGAACTACGATCCTTTCTAGCCCCACCTGGCTCAGGCAAACCTCCAGGTAGCATTAGCTCTCCTAATGAGCTGCGTTCTCGCTGTTGCAGCTGAAACCCATACCAAATGCACATCAGTCAAGCCGGCCGCGGAGGCCCTGTTCTCTTTCTGCTGACTTTCCACTTTGAGGCTAATTGCCCCAGCCAAGAATAGACATCTGCGCAGTGTGACCCTGAAATTCAGTGCTGGCTAGAGTTTTGTACGCCAGCTCCTAGCACCCAGGCGTCTTCTGGCCAACTGCTGGAGACACGAGAACATCGGCCGGTGCCAGGAGCTGGGCCCAGGCTGGTGCCTAGCGCCATGCCACCTCGCTCCTCTCAGGCTGCGCCCGCCATCTGCTATCATTCCCACAACCAGGAAAAGCTCCCTGCGCCAAACAATCCGTCCCTAAAAGCTCCATGTATAAATGGAAGACTTTGTTCCACAATTAGACAAAAGGCTAAAATGCAATGATTCTGACAGGCAGTCACGTTTCCATCTAGAAACTGAAACGTCCTTCTTCGTGGGGAGACATTAATGGAACAGAATAGATGGCGCAATGAAGGCGCCTGAAGGAAAGAGATGGGAGGACAGGGACAGGGACTGCTCAAAGTCAAACTGTGTCTACCCAATACAAGCGGCACGTGATGCCTTTGCTGTGCCAGGTCCTGCACAGCTTCCGCTCTACACACTTCATGCCCTCTAATCCTCGGAGCGGAGCGGCCCGATGAAGGGGCATTACAGTTCCCATGCCGGACCTGAGCAAACCATTCGGATCTCTAGGGTCCGCCCAAGACCAAACAGCCCGGACGAGGCACAGGCGTTCTGCTGGACGGTTTTCCCAGCCATCTTGGCACGCAGGCAGTAAAAGCACAGCTCAGGAGGGCAAGTACGGCTCGTTCCGAGGCCCACCACGCAATCCCTGGGGGCCGCCAGGGGACAGCCCACTGGCAGGTGCACTGGGAAAGCAAGCCCGATGCTAGGGAAGGGGGAGTGCCAGCCACACCCACGAACTGGCTGATTCTGGCCTCGAAGTTAGGCCGCAACAGGAACCTGGAGAGAGCATGCGCAGTTGCAGCTGCCCTCCCTGGCGCACACAACTATCCAAACGAGGTAGGTATAAAAGTCTCCCACCCGGGTTGGCGACTGCTCTCCCAATGACACACCTGGGAGGAGGGGAAGGGGAGGAGAGGACAAGGAGGAGAAGGAGAAGAGGAGGAAGGAGAAGGAGGGGAAAGGAGAAGGAAGTGACAGACTAGCTGGGCTGGAGGGATGAGCCCTCACCTGTGACGCGGTGCCCCGCTGCCCGCGTGGGAGGTACGTGCTGGTGTTGAGGGGCTGTTAGAGGCTTGATGTGAATTGCGGCTCAAGATCCTGCACGGGGTGCCAGCTCTGGTCTGTTTCTCTCTGTCCTTCGCTCATGGAAGACACAAATATATATAAAAGAATTAATAAAGTTTTTAAAAAGAAAGGAAAACAAGTTTCCCGCCATGAATCCGGCGTAGAGTCCAGACGACTTGGCCACTCACGCCCACGGCGCTCTCGGGCTCACGGCTGGGCCGCTCAGTCTCTGGAGCTCCAGGTAAATTCCAGACACTGAGTTTTGTTTGTCATGCTTTCTACAGACCTGACCCTCCGCATCGAGGTGGGCTTACCTGAAGGAGGCTAGAAGTGGGGTCCCACCTGACAGTCGCTCTCTTCCTCTTGTCTGCAGTGTCCCGATTCTGGGCTCAGCCACTTGGCCCTTGACCCTTGACCTGGTAGAGACATGTTGACCTCATAACAACTGATAGGGCCCTTGGGAATAATGTGTGTCTGCATAGACGTCCATGGGGCCTCAAGAACCCCGGGACAGGCAACCAGCAGTTAGCGTAATGGCTATGTCGCTGGACTCCCACGTAGTCGACCGCAGTTGGCGTCCTGGACCCAGTGGCTTAAAACTCACACCGGGCGCATGTGGGTGCGTGCCCAAGATCCCAATAGGAGAATGGAGGAGAAGGGATTGCGGCGTGACCATCCCCCTGGGGGGTGATTTCTCGCTTTCCGTCTCTATGTCTCTCTCTGTCTGTCTGGCGAGCACACACGCCCTATAGTGAAAAACCTCTCAAAAAAAAAAAAAAAGAACCCCAGGATGACCAGTTTGTGCACAGACACGGTGGGGCAGCTGTGTAGATGGAATGGGGAGGGGGTGGGGCCTCCTGCTGGGTTCACCTGTCCTGGCTGCTAGCTCTCCATTGTCCCACAACCCACTCCTACCTCCGGGGAAGTGGAAGAAAGTGGCTATGGTTGCCATTGACACTTTGTTCCCTAGCTCCAGCCCTGGGCCCCTTCCCTCCTTCATAGTTTTCCCATCTCAAGGAGGAAAACAAAACTGACCCAACAAATGTTCTTTCTAGCATTTCTGCTTTACATTGAACCACAATTCTTAAACTGGGTATTTTTTTCTTTGTTTTTTCTCTCCCTTGGCATCTGAAAGTGCCAGAGAAGACAGGACACCTCATTATGCTTTAATTTCAATAAAACAACAAATCATTTTTAGTACAAGTATATCCCAAATGCTGCAAAGGTTATACTTACACTAAAAAATCATTTGTTGCTTATCTTATTCCAATTTAACTGGGCATTTCATGTTTTTATCTTCTAAACCTGCCCACTCTACCTTGGGGAAACAAAACCCTCTTTTTCTGGTACCTTCAATCAAGGTGTATGTTCTGGGGAGGTAGGCAGTGATGTTACTATTTCACGGTATCGTCTTTTCACACAAAAATGTGCACCTAGCATGAACTCTTTAAAAGAAGCATAACATGGGCATTTCACATGCTCGGGTATTTATTTGTATGTAACAAATAAACTGCCATATACCCTGTGAGGTAGAAAGCACTGTTTCTGCAGGTACACGTACTGCAGCCTACTCTCTCTGACTGTGTTTCAGCAACAGACGTTCCCACCACGTGGACATAAGGGAATTCAGTGAAAGAGCATCCAGCAAAGCCCGGATGGTCCCTCAGCACGCTGATGCGTGTTTAAGCAGCAGATTCCAAGTGCTCCGCCACCAGGCACCAATCCTTGGTGAAGCTGGACAAGTTCCTTCACGTGAGTCTCTATACCTCGCTAGGGCCTAGCGCACAAACACACACTGTCAGACTATTAACCCTATTGTCAGAGCTGATGGAACCAAAGCACGGTGATGACACTTGGTAAGCAATTTAGACCCATTAAGAAAAAGGAATTCATGGTTGCTCACCCTTCTCAGAAATGTCAACGAATGAACGTAACTAAGATGGAGCAATGTAATGATGTTATTTATAAAAGCACACAGTCAGTGTCTGAGGAAGAATGCCCTTTGCCACACATCTGTCATTTTGCCTCTCATATCCTAGTTCTAGGACCACCTCTGCCCTGGGCAGAAAGCAAGGGCTTTGCAGCAGGAGACCAGAAGGGCACCATTTACTTTGTCCAGAGACCCACCCAGAGCCAGTCTTACCCAGCAGTCAAGGATAGCCCTGCCACTCCCACACCCACCCACCCCTTCCCTCCACCAACCTGCTTACTATTCCTCCCGTTTCACACTTCTCCCTTGGGACCGAAGTTGCCATAGTCACAAGCAGCTGCCTCCTTTGATAACACTGCAACTGCTCACACGCTAACCTGGACCTCCAAACCCGTTTTTGTACTCCTTATCCTTTCTTTATAAGTGTGTGTGTGTGTGTGTGTGTGTGTGTGTGTGTGCCTATGTGCAAGAATTTGAGAAAGAAAATAACTGTAGCCTTGACAGAAAGGTTGGTTTTTTTTCTTAGTCCCGATGGGCTTTCTGTGTGTATTGTTGGAAAGAGCAAGGAACAGCCCAGGTTTAGCATCTATCATGTGTTAAGAAGAGACTTCCACACCTGCTTACTATTCCTCCCGTTTCACACTTCTCCCTTGGGACCGAAGTTGCCATAGTCACAAGCAGCTGCCTCCTTTGATAACACTGCAACTGCTCACACGCTAACCTGGACCTCCAAACCCGTTTTTGTACTCCTTATCCTTTCTTTATAAGTGTGTGTGTGTGTGTGTGTGTGTGCCTGTGTGCAAGAATTTGAGAAAGAAAATAACTGTAGCCTTGACAGAAAGGTTGGTTTTTTTTCTTAGTCCCGATGGGCTTTCTGTGTGTATTGTTGGAAAGAGCAAGGAACAGCCCAGGTTTAGCATCTATCATGTGTTAAGAAGAGACTTCCACAAAAAGGGCCTTTATCCTGCCCTGGGCTTTAGACCTAGGCATTGAAGGACACAGCAGGACATTGTTTGATCTCATCTCACTGAGGAGCTCTGTGGCTCTGGTCATTTTGCACAGAGCCACTGGTGTGGAAGGCCTCCACATCTCCCCTCTGCCCATGTTCCTTTCCCAAAGGATGTTAGACGCCCCAGTCAGGTTTAGAGGACAAGGAACGGGGACAAATAAAGGGGGAAAACCTACTGCAGATCGTGTCTTGTTTCTAATCAAGACTCTTGACTATAAAGAGCTCCAAGGATGGGGAAGGAGGGGACAACTATAAGGAGTGTCATAAAGTCATCAAGCATCTGACTGAACCTCCTTCTCCCTTTCTGCTAGGGAGAAGTCTAAGAAAAGTCAAGGTCAAAAGCAAAGCCAGGTTGGAAAGATAAGCAGCAAAATCATAAGGCAACTAACAGTAGCAGTTAACTCTCCTTAAGCAGATGTTAAATACACTTATTACAGCAATAAATAATAATGCAGGATGGAGTGTACATGCTGTAAACACCTTTAATACAATTCTAATTTTCTCTTTGCTTCAAGAGCCACAGATTGTTATGGCAACAAAACAGAAAAACAGATCACAGTATTAATTTGATATCTTGGCTTCATTTGTTCCACATTTGCAATACAACACACGCATAATAAACAACCCGGCCTGAGCCAAAGCAGAAAAAAACACTACCACCACAGCAGGGCACAATGGAGCACCCTCTCAGCCTTGAGTTTTGTTAAATAAAAAATAAATAATAATTTTCTACAAAGAACAGCAGTTTGGTTTCCCAGACAATTTGCCATTTGATTGAGAACACTTCAGAAGCAGTTCATTCCATTCAACCCAGTGAAGAAGCAAGAGAATCTGAAAAGACAGTCGTGGGGCAAGTTCTCCACTGCATGTTTTTTCTTTTATTTATTTATTTATTTATCTATTTATTTATTTATTTTTGGAGAGGTTTTTGCTATAGGGCACTTGTGCTCGCCAGAAAGACAGAGAGAGACAGAAAGCGAGAAATCACTCCCCCAGGGGGGACGGTCATGCCGCAATCTCTCCTCCTCCATTCTCCTCTCGGGATCTTAGGTGCGTATGCTCCCAGTGTGAGTTTAAGGCACCGGGTCCGGGACTTGAACCGTGGTCGACTACATGGTAGTCCAGCGACACAGCCATTACGCTAACTGCTGGTCTGTCCACTGCATGTTTTAAGCTGAAGAAATTGGCCTGGCCTGGCTCTAATGTCTCTTGTACCCGGGCCCTTCCTGCATCCTCTTACTATGCTCCATAATTCACTTTTTACTTTGCAACAGAGCAGTATTTTCAGAATAGATATCTGATAACATAGTGTGGATAAAAAAGAACTCTCATCAACTGCTGGTAGGAGAATAAGCTGGTAGAATGTTCTTTGTATAGAAACTTGGCAATATCTGGTATTTGTGCTGCTGGAGTGAACATAGCAATATTTGGTAAAGTTGAATATCCTCTTTCACTGTACCCACGAATCCCCTTTTGGGAATACAATTAAAAGATGCATGAGCCCATGTCTCCAGGAAACAAGTTTAAGACTCTTCATAGTAGCATTGTTTATAATGAGACAAAATATTGGAAACAACCTAAAGGTCCATCAATAAGAAAATAGGTAAATTACACATAATGATAAAATGGAATCCTCTTCAGAAGTTCAAACGAATGAACTAGATCTACCTCTTCAACAGATACAAATTCAAGAGCAATTATCATTCAAGAGCAATGATAAGCAGAAACTAAGTAGCACAACGATGCATACGGTTTGAACTCATTTACACAAAGTTTAAAAGCCTACCAACAAAAAGAAACCGGATCATCTCTGTAGCCTAGTTGTTAAGATGGTCAGATCCTGCCAGTGTGAGTCCTGGACCCAATAGCTTGAGAAACACACTGACTGCATCTTTTATGCCCAAAATCCTGAAAGTTAGGAGAGTTGGAGGAGAAGGGATTGCTGCGTGACTCTGCCCCATGGAAGCAGCTTTCTCCTCTCCCTTTCTCTCTCTGTCTCTGGTGAGCACAAGTATCTTCCAAGAAAAAAGAGAGAGAGAGAGAGAAAAGAAAAGAAACAATACCACATAACACAAGGGGACTTCAAAAAGCTCATGGAAAGGGACCAGCAAATTGGCGTAATGGCTATGTTGCTGAACTCCCATGTAGTCAGCCTCGTTTCAAGTCCCAGACCCGGTGGCTTAAATTCATGCCAGGTGCATGTGCATGCGTGCCCAAGATCCCAAAAAGAGAAAGGAGGACAAGGGATTGCAGCCTGGCCATCCTCCCTGGAAGGGGGGTGGTTTCTCTCTTTCTTTCTCTCTGTGTCTTTCTGGCAAGCACTGACACCCTATAGCAACAACCTCTTAAAAAAAAAAATCACGGAAAATGGAATAAAAGTGCAAGTTTATTTTAGTGCAAAAAACTTTTGAAATCCCTGTTTTTTGAAGACCTCTCATATAGATATCCACAAATATGTAGTAAAAGCATAAAACACAAAAGAAAGGGAAAAAAATACACAACATGAGAAATTGTGCATGTTTCAAGTTGATAATTAAAAAAAGCTTTCTGGGGAGATGATTGAGTGCCAGGAAAGGACTGGGGATAAAGAGATGGGACAGGACAAAGGACCCTGGGACAGGACAAAGGACCCTGCACAACTTGGGGTTCAAGAGTATAATCTCCAGGGACCAGCAGTTAGCGTAATGGCTATGTCGCTGGACTCCTATGTAGTCGACCGCGAGTCCCGGACCTGGTGGCTTAAACTCACGCCGGGTGCGTATGTGTGCATGCCCAAGATCCCAAGAGGAGAATGGAGGAGAAGGGATTGTGGCATGGCCCTCCTCCCTGGGGGGTGATTTCTCACTTTCTGTCTCTCTGTTTCTTGCTGTCTTTCTGGGGAGTACATGTACCCTATAGTAAAAACCTCTCCAAAAATAAAAAAAGTACAGTCCCCAGAGCTAGGTCATTTGGCATAAAATCCTGCTCTGTCACATAATCAGTGAGAGACCCTGGGCAAGGGACACCACCTCTCTGTGCCTCTATTTTCTCACTATACAACAGTGTAATGTATCTCCAGCCTAAGGTTACTGTGGGGATTAACTAACAGAGAATAAGCTAGGACACACCAGGCACATGGTAAGGGCTATAGAAATGTTTGCTCTCATTCATATTCCAGTAGAAAGATGGACAGAAAGGTTTTGAGGGGTCATATACCCACAAGGAACCCACATGAGCAAAGCAAAACAAGCAAGTTAGTGAGTGAACGACACTGAGATTGGAACGTCAAGCACAGATCAGATCCTAAAATACCATGGAGGCTGACCAAGGAACTGGGATGTCAGTCCACATGCCACCACAGAAATGGAAGCCATGGAGCTGCAAGATCTACTATTGACTTGTAAAAGATTAGTCTTATTCAACAATGAAATCAAGTGAACTACTGACATTCACGGCAGTGTGATCAATCTAGAGGGAATTATGCAGACTGAAAAATAATCAGTCCCAAAGGGTTATATACGATATGATTGCATTTATCCAACACTGTTGAAATGAAAACATGATAGAAATGAAGAACAAATTAGTGGTTGCCAGTGGTTAAAAAGGAGATGGGTGTTAGGCAGGGAGAGGATCATAAAGGGATCCCTGTGGTGATGGAACTGTCCTGTCTCTTCTTGTCTTTGTCAATGTCAATATCCTGGGTATGGTCTTACACTATTGTTTTGTAAGACATTACCATTGGGAGAAACCATGTAAGGGTACATAACTCTTTCCATACTATTTCTTAAAACTACATGTGAACCTATAATTATCTAAAAAAAAGATCCAGATGGTGGTAGAGTGGAATGCAATGCTTTGCGGTGCTAGACCTACATGGGAAGGTCCAGAGTTCGCATCCTGGGGCTTCCCTGTGCATGCCAGGCACACATACTGTGATATGGGCTGGCTGAGTCTGGGGTGGATCATGGTGGGAAGATCCTGTTGGGGGTATTCTTTCTCTCTCCTCTCTCTCTCTCTCTCTCTCTCTAAGAATAAATAAAACTTTTTAAAAAATGCAGTTAAAAAAATGAAAAGATCCTTGACTGTGAGGTGGAGTACATTGAAGGGAGCAGCATGGACCCAGGAAACACAGTGGTGAGGTTGGCGTGGCTGCCTGCAGAGAGCACAGAGAATAAACCAGAGCGGGACAGGGCTAGAGAAGAGAGTGAGCACAAACCACACTCGGGGAAAATAGACAGATGAGCTGGAGGCAGTTTTTTTGGGAAAGAGAAAGGAGAAACACTGATGCTAAAGTTTCTTCCTTGTATCACTGGGTAGACTGCTAGAAAGACACACCTAGAAAGACAATTCATGAAGGGGGGAGGGGCTAGTGGGAAGACGATTAGTTCAGTGGGGCCAAGTTGACTTTGAGCCACCTTCTAGCTTCCGTACGTTACCAGCTCAGTGCTTGCACTTAGTTTTACTCAGGAAATACCTGATCCTTGTGGTAATCGCTCCCCCACCCCAAAGATGCCAAGGTCTCTGGAATCTGCGAATGCATTACCTTAAATGTTTTGTTTTGTTCTGTTTTGTTCTTAAAGAATTATTTTTTAACATTAATGAATTAATTTATTTAAGTTTTTTTTGGAGAGGTTTTTGCTATAGGGCGCGTGCGCTTGCCAGACAGACAGAGAGAGACAGAGAGACAGAAAGCGAGAAATCACTCCCCAGGGGGACGGCCACGCCACAATCCCTTCTCCTCCATTCTCCTCTCAGGATCTTGGGCACGCATGCACACGTGCCTGGCGTGAGTTTAAGCCACCGGGTCCAGGACATGAACCGTGGTCGACTACATGGGAGTCCAGCGACATAGCCATTACACTAACTGCTGGTCCCTATTTATTTAAGTTTGACCAGAGAGGGACAGAGCAAGAGTGAGAAGGAGAGAGAGAGAAAGTGAGAAAGCGAGCCACTGGGTCTGGAACTTAAACCGTGGTCGGCCATGTGGGAGTCCAGTGCCCTTAAGCACCATGCCTCCTGTTGGCCCCTACCTTAAATGTTAAGAGGAATTAATGTCGCAGGTAGAATTAAGGTTGTTTTTTTTTTTAAGGTTTATTTATTTCTTCTAGGAGGGAGAGAAAGTTAAGCATCCCAATAAGGTCTTAATGCCGTGAACCGCTAATTCACTCAGTCTCAGTCTGCCCATAAATGCGGATGTACCTAGAACCCTCCCATGTAGGTCTAGTTGTGTCACCATTAAACCACCACCTGGCCCTAAGGTTGATTATCAACTGGCCTTAAAATAGAGAGAATATGAGCCAGCCTAGTGGTTGGGGAGCTGGACCCCACATGACCAACCATAGTTTGAATCCCATCCTAGAAGTTCAAAAAATATGCCAGACACGTGTTTGTGTGGTGCAGTTCCCGACAGAATGGAGAAATGAAAAGAAGGACTGCAGCATGACTATGCCCCATTGAAGGGTCTTTTTCCCCTCTCTCTGTTTCTGTCTCTGTCTCTATCTCTCTCTGGCAAGCACACACTCCCTCTGAAAAACAAACCAAAACAGGGAGATCATTTTGGATTATCTTGATTGGCCCAAGGTAATCCCCAGTCTTTAAATGTGGAAGAGGGAGACAGAAGAGTCAGTGTCAGAGTGATGTGGTGTGAGAATAACTTACCCAGACATTGCTGGCTTTGACCATGGCAGGAGGCTGTGAGCCATGGAATGTGGAAATCCTCTAGAAGCTAAGAAAGAAGAGAAAATAAATTCTCTCCCAGGGGCTCCAGAATGGAATGCAACCCTGCCTACACCTTGATGTTAGCCCACACTGCTGACTTCCCAAATTGCATCATAATAAATTCGTGTGGTTTTTAAGCTGCTAAGGTTATGCTAATTTGGTACAGCAGCATAGGAAAATATCACAAGTTTTAATGATAATAAGATGACCTGGCTTGGGAAAGATCTGGGTAAAGTTCTGGTCAAGAACTCTCTCTCATTGCAAAAGAGAGAACCAAGCGGGTGAGAAGAAAATCAAAGATAACTCAAAATTATAATGGAGGGCCAGCCAGAGAGCATGGAGATTAAGGCACTGAATCCCACATGACTGACCATACAGTTCAAGTCCCAAATCCAGCGGCTTGAAAAACATGCCAGGCATATGTGTGTCCAAAATCCCCAGAAGAGAGTGGAGAAAAAGGGATTGTGGTGTGATCATTCCCCAAAGCAGGCGATTTCTCACTTTCTCTCTCTCCCTCTCTGTCTCTCTCAGTGAGCACATGCACCCTATAGTAAACTGAAAAAAATAAAAGATAATTGAATAACAGATATGACTAATCTTACCCTACCCCCAAGCACTATCAGAGTCAGACAAGAAAGTACCCTATTTCTCTGTTATGAGGGTGAGCGATCAGTAGGAACATTCCTTAGAGGAAAACTAACTGCTGAATTGCCTGGGATATTGGACAGGCTGCTACCGTCTCTGGCAAACGGAACTCACTGTTCTGTCACGGCCCGATGCAGTGACCTGAGGCCCTTTTCTCCCTGAGCTGCTTTAGAAGAGCCTCACATTGTTTGGAGAAAAGTGATCCAACCACCCCAAGAGTTCTCTGAAAATCAAGTTTCAAGGTATTTCTTTCAAAACAAAAATAGCTTCTTGTATCACTGTGTATTTTTGTATTGGACTCACAGGTAGGATTCAGCAGATGCCTACCAGTTGGATGGATCTAAGTGTGTCTATTTCTTGGACTTCCTGTGTCTCCGTTTTCTGTAGGACCCACCATGGCATTGATCCATATATAGTCCTGGACTGGATCTAAGGCAGAGAGTTGATGTCCAGGGACAGGGAAAAGAAGTGAGAAAACGACACTTAGAATGTGGTAAAACCCATAGGTTCTAAAGCTTTGAAGAGTCTAGGCTCTGTGTCTTAAAGTAGGTAGACTCCAAACTGGGGCACCAGAGACAAGCGTTCCTACTTGGGGTACAAGATGCTCGGGTGACCTTATGTCTCTCCAGCTCTCCTGGGTGGTGGCAAAGAAGAGTCATGGAAGGGTCCCTGGATACATACATACATGTTCTCCTTCTAATTTTCTGGGTAATACTGAGCAAGTCCTTTACTATATCCAGACCTTACTTTCCTTGTCTGCAAAAGGAAAAGATTAAATTAGAACTATAGAAAAAAAATGACGCCCCCAAAAGAAGAAGAAATGACCAAATCTGTGACTAAAGTATTTACCAAACCATACCAACTGTGAATATGGATTCATCCATTTTTATTAACTCTCTACTTATTTATTTTAATCATTTTTGATACAGAACAGATTCAGAGCTGTTGACGTTGGGCAGGTTCTGTGGCCTGGTGGTTAGGGCAGCTAGATCCCACATGGCTGATGGTGCAGGTTGACTCCTGGACATGCAGCTTGATAGCGTGTATGCCCAAAATCCCAAAAGGAGGGAGTGATGGAGGAGAAGGGTTGTAGCATGACTATGGTCCATGGGAAAGGATTTCTCCTATTTCCCTATTCCTCTCCATCTCTCTGTATGCCAAGGTCTCTGGAATCTGCGAATGCATTACCTTAAATGTTTTGTTTTGTTCTGTTTTGTTCTTAAAGAATTATTTTTTAACATTAATGAATTAATTTATTTAAGTTTTTTTTGGAGAGGTTTTTGCTATAGGGCGCGTGCACTTGCCAGACAGACAGAGAGAGACAGAGAGACAGAAAGCGAGAAATCACTCCCCAGGGGGACGGCCACGCCACAATCCCTTCTCCTCCATTCTCCTCTCAGGATCTTGGGCACGCATGCACACGTGCCTGGCGTGAGTTTAAGCCACCGGGTCCAGGACATGAACCGTGGTCGACTACATGGGAGTCCAGCGACATAGCCATTACACTAACTGCTGGTCCCTATTTATTTAAGTTTGACCAGAGAGGGACAGAGCAAGAGTGAGAAGGAGAGAGAGAGAAAGTGAGAAAGCGAGCCACTGGGTCTGGAACTTAAACCGTGGTCGGCCATGTGGGAGTCCAGTGCCCTTAAGCACCATGCCTCCTGTTGGCCCCTACCTTAAATGTTAAGAGGAATTAATGTCGCAGGTAGAATTAAGGTTGTTTTTTTTTTTAAGGTTTATTTATTTCTTCTAGGAGGGAGAGAAAGTTAAGCATCCCAATAAGGTCTTAATGCCGTGAACCGCTAATTCACTCAGTCTCAGTCTGCCCATAAATGCGGATGTACCTAGAACCCTCCCATGTAGGTCTAGTTGTGTCACCATTAAACCACCACCTGGCCCTAAGGTTGATTATCAACTGGCCTTAAAATAGAGAGAATATGAGCCAGCCTAGTGGTTGGGGAGCTGGACCCCACATGACCAACCATAGTTTGAATCCCATCCTAGAAGTTCAAAAAATATGCCAGACACGTGTTTGTGTGGTGCAGTTCCCGACAGAATGGAGAAATGAAAAGAAGGACTGCAGCATGACTATGCCCCATTGAAGGGTCTTTTTCCCCTCTCTCTGTTTCTGTCTCTGTCTCTATCTCTCTCTGGCAAGCACACACTCCCTCTGAAAAACAAACCAAAACAGGGAGATCATTTTGGATTATCTTGATTGGCCCAAGGTAATCCCCAGTCTTTAAATGTGGAAGAGGGAGACAGAAGAGTCAGTGTCAGAGTGATGTGGTGTGAGAATAACTTACCCAGACATTGCTGGCTTTGACCATGGCAGGAGGCTGTGAGCCATGGAATGTGGAAATCCTCTAGAAGCTAAGAAAGAAGAGAAAATAAATTCTCTCCCAGGGGCTCCAGAATGGAATGCAACCCTGCCTACACCTTGATGTTAGCCCACACTGCTGACTTCCCAAATTGCATCATAATAAATTCGTGTGGTTTTTAAGCTGCTAAGGTTATGCTAATTTGGTACAGCAGCATAGGAAAATATCACAAGTTTTAATGATAATAAGATGACCTGGCTTGGGAAAGATCTGGGTAAAGTTCTGGTCAAGAACTCTCTCTCATTGCAAAAGAGAGAACCAAGCGGGTGAGAAGAAAATCAAAGATAACTCAAAATTATAATGGAGGGCCAGCCAGAGAGCATGGAGATTAAGGCACTGAATCCCACATGACTGACCATACAGTTCAAGTCCCAAATCCAGCGGCTTGAAAAACATGCCAGGCATATGTGTGTCCAAAATCCCCAGAAGAGAGTGGAGAAAAAGGGATTGTGGTGTGATCATTCCCCAAAGCAGGCGATTTCTCACTTTCTCTCTCTCCCTCTCTGTCTCTCTCAGTGAGCACATGCACCCTATAGTAAACTGAAAAAAATAAAAGATAATTGAATAACAGATATGACTAATCTTACCCTACCCCCAAGCACTATCAGAGTCAGACAAGAAAGTACCCTATTTCTCTGTTATGAGGGTGAGCGATCAGTAGGAACATTCCTTAGAGGAAAACTAACTGCTGAATTGCCTGGGATATTGGACAGGCTGCTACCGTCTCTGGCAAACGGAACTCACTGTTCTGTCACGGCCCGATGCAGTGACCTGAGGCCCTTTTCTCCCTGAGCTGCTTTAGAAGAGCCTCACATTGTTTGGAGAAAAGTGATCCAACCACCCCAAGAGTTCTCTGAAAATCAAGTTTCAAGGTATTTCTTTCAAAACAAAAATAGCTTCTTGTATCACTGTGTATTTTTGTATTGGACTCACAGGTAGGATTCAACAGATGCCTACCAGTTGGATGGATCTAAGTGTGTCTATTTCTTGGACTTCCTGTGTCTCCGTTTTCTGTAGGACCCACCATGGCATTGATCCATATATAGTCCTGGACTGGATCTAAGGCAGAGAGTTGATGTCCAGGGACAGGGAAAAGAAGTGAGAAAACGACACTTAGAATGTGGTAAAACCCATAGGTTCTAAAGCTTTGAAGAGTCTAGGCTCTGTGTCTTAAAGTAGGTAGACTCCAAACTGGGGCACCAGAGACAAGCGTTCCTACTTGGGGTACAAGATGCTCGGGTGACCTTATGTCTCTCCAGCTCTCCTGGGTGGTGGCAAAGAAGAGTCATGGAAGGGTCCCTGGATACATACATACATGTTCTCCTTCTAATTTTCTGGGTAATACTGAGCAAGTCCTTTACTATATCCAGACCTTACTTTCCTTGTCTGCAAAAGGAAAAGATTAAATTAGAACTATAGAAAAAAAATGACGCCCCCAAAAGAAGAAGAAATGACCAAATCTGTGACTAAAGTATTTACCAAACCATACCAACTGTGAATATGGATTCATCCATTTTTATTAACTCTCTACTTATTTATTTTAATCATTTTTGATACAGAACAGATTCAGAGCTGTTGACGTTGGGCAGGTTCTGTGGCCTGGTGGTTAGGGCAGCTAGATCCCACATGGCTGATGGTGCAGGTTGACTCCTGGACATGCAGCTTGATAGCGTGTATGCCCAAAATCCCAAAAGGAGGGAGTGATGGAGGAGAAGGGTTGTAGCATGACTATGGTCCATGGGAAAGGATTTCTCCTATTTCCCTATTCCTCTCCATCTCTCTGTCTCTCTAGTGAGCACATGCTCCTGCTAGAAAAAAAGAAAAGAAAGAAAGAAAAAGTTCCATTGACAACATATAAAATAGAATACTATAACAAAAATTGAGAGTGGGTAAGATAGAAGAAACAAAGGCCAAGACAAATAAAGGTAGGGAATAAAATGCCAACAAAAATAACAATGAAAAAAACAAACATGGGACCAGCAGTTAGCGCAATGGCTATGTCATTGGACTCCCATGTAGTTGACCACGGTTCAAGTCCCGGACCCGGTGGCTTAAACTTACACCAGGCGTGTGTGAGTGCATGTCCAAGATCCTGACAGGAGAATGGAGGAGAAGGGGTTGCGGCCTGGGCATCTACACCCGTGGTCTGGTTCGCTTTCTGTCTCTCTGTCTCTCTCTTTCTGGCGAGCATACATGCCATATAGCAAAAAGCTCTCAAAAAAAAAAAAAAAAAAAATGAAACACAAAATCAATCACTATAGAAACTGAAACTACATGCTTGGTAAAGGTCAAGCAAAATATTGTGTTCTGAGCTATCTATTGGGTAGTCAGAAAAGTTGTGACACATTTTGCATAGAAAAATACATCATGACTTTTCCAAGAACCTAGTATTAATAGAAGCCCAAGGGAAAAAGGAAATTAACCCGGACTAAAAAATAAAAGCAAATCTATTCCATAAGGAAACAACTAGTCTCTATAAAAACAAGACAAATTTTCCTAAAGATCATTAATGAGGGTATGTTGAATGTAATGGTCAATGTCCTTAAAGGACCTACCTAAAATCACGAGTTCGTGGAGACTTAATATAGGCTCATAGCATCACACCTGTATGAAAGTAACTCAAGAACCCAGTGCAGGGACCAGCAGTTGGCATAATGGCTGTCGTTGGACTCCCATGTAGTCGACCCGGTGGCTTAAACTCACGCCTGGCACATGTGCGTGCATGTCCAAGATCTCAAGAGGAGAATGGAGGAGAAGGGATTGCGGTGTGTCTATCCTCCCAGGGGATGATTTCTCGCTTTCTGTCTCTCTGTTTCTCTTTGTCTTTCTGGCGAGTACACACGCCCTATAGCAAAAACCTCTCCAAAAAAAAAGAACCCAGTTCAATAGGTTTCGGGTATGCAGTTCCCCATGGCTCTGGCTAAATTCAAAGAGATATTTTACATTATCTAGACATGTGGAAGGGCTACATATCTCAGCAGTGGCCTCCTGATACTGCTTTCAACTAGTTTCAAGAAATCAAATGAAGACATTTCTGTCCACTGTTCTTTTTTCCAGCTAAGGTGTACTCGAGGTGTACCAGACAAAATTGTATATATTTAAAGTGTGCAACGTGATGATTTGATAGATATATGCATTGTAAAATGCTTACCACAATCGAATTAAATAACCCATCCATTGCCTCAAATAGTTACCTTCTTTGTGAGTGAGTATGCTTAAGATCTACTCTTAGGAAATTTCAAGTATAAAATACACTATTTCTAATATTGACTCCATGCTATGTATCATACGTTCAGAACTTTTCATTTTATAGCTCAAAGCTTGTGTTCTTTGACCAGCATCATCCTTCTTCCTATATTCCACACCCCAGTCCCTAGCAACCATTCTACTCTGTTTCTCTAAGTCTGATTTTTTTTTTTCTTTTTAGAGATTGTTTGTTTGTTTGCCTTAGGGCACTTGCACTCTCCAGGAGATATAAGAGAAAAGAGACAGTGAGAATGAGAAAGAGAGAGAAAGAGACAGTGAGAGGTAAAGTGAGAATCACCCTCCCGGGAATGGCCACACCACAATCCCCCCTCCTTCTTTCTCCTCCCAGGATCTTGGTCATGCCCGCCCACGCACCTGACGTGATTTTCAAACTACTGGTTCTGGAACTCAAACCGCACATAACCACCTCATCATGTGTTGGCCCCTAAGTCTATTTAAAAAAAAAAAAAATTCACTTACAAGTGATACCATACAGTATGGGGTGGGGGGTCTTAAAAATGTGTGGGAAATTCATATTATGAAAAAAATATGCATGAATTACAAATGTTTTTGCAAACTTATACTTCAGTTCAATTTTTTCACAAACTTTTTGGAGTACCCTCCTAATAGTCTTTCTGTGTCCAGCTTATTTTATTTAGCACAATGCCACCCACATTCATCCATGTTGTTACAAATGGTGGGATTTCCTTCTTTTTCTTAGCTAAATAATACTCCATTGTATGTGTATGTGTATGTATGTGACTGGTCTTCAAAAAGTTCACAGGATGGGGAACCAGCAGTTAGTGTAATGGCTATGTCGCTGGACTCCCACGTAGTCGACCGCGGTTCGCGTCCCGGACCCAGTGGCTTAAAACTCATGCTGAGTGTGTGTGCGTGCCCAAGATCCCGAGAGGAGAATGGAGGAGAAGGGATTGTGGCGTGACCATCCCCCCTGGGGGGTGATTTCTCGCTTTCTGTCTCTAATGTTTCTCTCTGTCTGTCTGGAGAGCGCACGTGCCCTATAGCGAAAATCTCTCCAAAAAGAAAAAAAGTTCACAGGATCTATGAATTATGAGAAAATACACATAGATCTTCTCTTTTTTAGCACCAAAATAAACTCATGCTTTAATTCCACTTTTCCATGAACTCTTTTATCTTTCTCTGTTCATGTACACACACGCACACACACACACACACATCACATTTTCTTTAACTGTCCATCTTCTGTTGTTTCCATGTCTTGGCTGTTGTGAATAATGTCTCAATGAACATGGAGATGGAGATCTCTGTCTGAGGTAGTGGTTTTTATTCCCTGTGGGGTATATACCCAGAAGAGGTATTGCTAGATTATATGTTAGTTCTATTTTTCATTTCTTGAATACTCCCCATACTATATTCTTTTTAATTAATATATAACAATTGTGCATATTTTCAGGGGTACAATATGATTTTTCAGTACAAGAATACAATGTGTGATGGTTAAATCAGAGTAATACGTTAACCCATCCTTGTAACTCTGTCATTTTCCATGCTAGGAACAGTCAATATTCTCTTTTTTAGTTACTTCGAGATGTACAGAAAATCATTGTAACTATATTCTCCCTACCACATTTTATTAACAGTGAAAACTATTCTTCTTACCTGTAGTTTTGTTTCTGTTCATGAACATCTCTCTATTCCCTCCCCAACCCATCACTCCTGACTTCTAATAGTCATTACCTCTCTAATTCTGTGAGTTTTTTCTTTCAGTTTCCACATTTTATAATAAGATACTTTCCATAATGGCTTACTAATATACATTCCTCAACAGCAGGCAAGGATTCTCTTTTCTCTACATCTTTGCCAACTCCCATTATCTCTTGTCTTTGTGGAATAGACATTCTAACCAATGTAAGGTGATAAATTATTGTGGTTTTGATTTGCATATTCCTGATGATTAGCGATTCTGCCAATTTTTTAAAAATTTACCCTAAACATTAAAGAAAAACGAATCAGAGACCAGCAGATGGTGTAATGGTTACATCACTGGACTTGTACATAGTAGACTACAGTTCAAACCTAGGACCCAGTGGCTTAAAACTCACACCAGGCTCATTTGTGTGCATGCCTAAAACCCCTAGAGAAGACTGGAGAAGAAGAGATTACAACATGGCCATCTCCCTGGGGAGTGATTCTCCACTTTCTTTTTGTCCCTGTCTCTCTGGTATAGCAAAAATCTCTCTAAAAACAAAACAAAACAAAACAAAAAAAAGAAAAACAAATTAGAAATATATACTTCATCTTCGATGAAACTAATGGATATTTTAAACTCTGAATGACGCAAAATAAAGGCAAAACCTAGATGGACATGGCCAAGCTGGGATCGGGAAGGTCACACCTAGAGGCCTGCAGTGAGAAATCGGGTCAAGAAGAAAGCAGATTTACCCTGAAGAAGTCCCGAAGGCCTCTGGAACTAGAGGCATAGTGGAAGGAAAGTATCTCTGTCTGTTCAGGTTACTATAACACACTACCTGAGATTGGGTAATTTATAACCAAAAGTTATTGTTCACAGTTCTGGAGGCTGGGAAGTTCAAGATCAAGGCGCCAGTGTCTGATGAGGGCTTTCTTCCTCATAGAAGGGCATGTCCTAGCCAAGACCTCTCAGAGTGGAAGGGACAAACACATTTCCTCAGTCCTCTTTCAGAAGGACACTAATCCCATGACCTAATCACCTGAAAGGCCCCACCTTTTAGTACTATCATACTGGGCATTCCATTAAAACATAATAAATCACAGGGGACTCAAACAGTCAGACCAAAACAGTAGAAAAAGGTGAAGATGTGAAAGCAAGGGGACTGTTTGAAAGTCTGTAAAAGAAGATGTTAGATTCCCAAAGCCTTAACCCCAGTCAGGCAACCAACCATCATTCACCCCCTTGGAAACCAGAAAGAGGGATTCACAGTTACTGGGTGTGGAGAAGGAAAGGACCAGACTGGGGCATTGATGAAGGTTGCCATTCGAAAAAGTCCTTCCCCATTCCAGATCTCCAGCAAAAAGAGGATTAGAGGAGTTGTGGAAATGTGGAAACATGAGAAAAAAGAAAGACCCACAGACAATGACACATGAGGGTTCCAAGGAAAAGGCCTACTGTCCGCTCATTCCTTCTTCAGAAGAGCCCCGAAACAAGAAGCCCCACACCTACACACAGAGGCCCAGCCAGCTTCCCATTCCTCACCCCACGAACTGTGAAGGGTCACCAGGCATTTGAGGAATATCTGCAATAGAAAAGAGGGACACCCACACACAGAGAATAATGAAAGCTACAAAAACTTTAATTTCAAGGAATAGAATAAAACTTAGGGGACAAAACTTCCTATAAATAATATTCTCAGCTAGGTAAAGAAAATTCGAAATGAATGACAAAATAATGTCGTTACTAATTCCAACAAAAATAAGAGTCGAACGGGAAATAAAATATTGTCAAGATACATCGTTTGGCTCAGCGATGACTAACATTCACAGAGTCACAAGAGAAAATATGGAATAAGGATCTAATAAAAAATGTAATTGAATCGCAGTGGGAAGACAGGTGAGGGGAAGGTAGGCAAAGTCAAATCCCTCATCTGATGAATTAAAATACAGATCACTTACTAGAAGAAGGTAGTGTGGAGGTTAAGGTGGCTGGATCGCACTTGGCCAACTGCGCAATTAGAGTCCCACTCCCAGTGGATTGAAAATCATGCTGTGGAGATCATGGTTACATCGTGGGACACCCACATGGCCAACTGCAGTTTAAGTCCTGGACCTGGCAGCTTCAAACTCACAGCAGGTATGTGTGTGTGCATGCCTGAAATCCCAAGAAGAGAATGAAGGAGAAGGAATTGCGATATGGCCCTCTCCCCTAGGGGGTGAGTTCTCGCTTTTTTTCTCTCTCTCTCTCCAGTAAATGTATGTACCCTATTGCAAAAATCTCTCTTTAAAAAAAAAAAAGAAAGAAAGAAAGAAAAATAAAATCACGTTGTGAGCATATGTGTGTATGCCCAAAATCCTGAGACAAGAACAGGAGAATGGAGGAGAAGGGATTCTGGTGTGGCCATCTCTCTTAGGGGGTGATTTCTCGCTTTCCCTCTCTCTTTCTCTCCTTCTCTCTCTGGTGAGCACACATGCTCTATAGCAACAACAACAAAATACATACACATACACACACACACACATAAACACATACCACTTCTTTCGGAGTGTGGCATTAAGTACTAAAAAAAAAAAAAAACAGAAAAAAAAATATATTCTTCAAGGAGGAGAATACGATGAAAGAGGGAATAGAGGACTTACTTTCTGATTGAACTTTTTAGTACTATGTCACTTGTTTGACCATGTACATGCTTTACTTTGATAAAATAAAAATAAATGTTAAAACTTAATATTTCAGAGCCAGTAGGTGGCATGATGGTTAAGGCACTGGACTCCCACACGGCTGACCATGTCTTAGACCTGGTAGCTTGCTTTCTTACTTTCTCTCTCTCTCTCTCCTCTCCCTCTCTGGTGAACACATGTGCCCTGGAGCAAGTTAAAAACAATAATAATAAATTGAACCAGCAGGCAGCATGGTGGTTAAGACACTGGACTCCAACATGGCTGACCGTGGTTCGAGTTTTGGACCTGGTGACTTGCTTTCTTACTTTCCCTCTCTTTCTGTCTCTCTCTGTTGAGTGTACATGACCTGTAGCAAATTTTAAAAAATAATGATAAATAAAGAAATTCTTTAAATATTAATAAAATAAATAATTATTTAAAAAAAGATTTAATATTTCTCTCAGCCACACATGAACAGGAGGAGAATGAGGTCTGTCACTGGCAGAGCAGCCACAGGGACCACAGAGCTATGAGAATAGACAAAGATGCCACAAATACCGAGTACCGGTGGACAGGGAGCTGCAGAGGTGGCGTCAGGAAGGCTTTGAGGAAGGCTGCACACAGAACTTTCCCTCTCCACCTCCAGGCCCACAGGGCTGCAGACACACAGGGCAGTGAGCCATGTGAGTATCCTAAATCCTCCCTCTCCGTTCCTGAGGCTGAGTGGCAAGCCCAGGGTTCCTTTGGGACCTTTGTAGGGCCAGAAGCTAAGAGGTCCATGGGAAGCATGTGTCAGGGTGAAGCAGGGGGCTGGGACAGGTATTGGAAGACAAATACAGGCTGAGTCGTAGCGTGGCCAGCGTGATGGTCATAGGAGCTGGACCGTGGCTCATCATTGCATTGCACCACTCCCTGGTGACTCTGGAGGCACTCAGGAATGCCACTCTGGTGGCCTCTTCCTCCTCCCCAACTCCTGTGCCATCTCCCTGACCCTCTCCCTCTCCCAAGAGAGCCGGAATGATACTCTTTCCTGGGGTGGGGAGGTGGCTGAAGGGACATTTGAACATCAAACTTAAGGGGTCACATGGATCTCCCTCCCCTCCACCCAGGCCACATTCCCCAACTTGGAGCCCTGGTGACACTGAACTCACCCATCAGTCTCTAGTCCTTCGGCCCCTCCGCACACCTGCTCTCCCCGCCCACTCACCAAACTGCAGCTCTTAATGGAATCAACTTAAAGAGGAGGGGGGGATAAAAGCCCTCCAAGTAACAAAGAATCATGTAATTACTCCGCATCTCCTTGTCCCTGGTAATTTTATGCTGGTGTTGCTATAATTACACATTACGTGGAGCTAGAGAGTCACAGCTCTCGCGTGGCCAATCAGTGACATCTGCAGGATTTTCAGATGGAAAAAAAAGGCAGGGAGAGAGCTGGGCTGGTAACAATGGTGACTTCTCCAGACCCTGGTTGGCCTATCAGGCTGAGCGCTGTGAGGCCCTAGGTTGGGCTGGCAAAAGCGACTGGCAAGACACAAGGGACTCTGTGTATGACACCCTATTCCTCCTCCCCACACTTACAGTCCATCAGGACTCCTAGCCTCTCGAGTAGGCCTCTGAAATGACTCATAGCCTCCCACACCCCTCCACCTCCATCGGTGTGCTTTGCTCCATCCTGCCCTAGACATCCACCTTAGCCTTCACTGGCCCCATGCCATTCCTTTCCACACAAGCATCAGTTTTGTTTTTGTTTTTGTCTTCTGGCAGAGGGCAGGTGTGCTCACTGGAGAGAGACAGAGGAAAAGTGAGAAAGCACCCCCAGTGAGAACGATCATGCTGCAACCCCTTCTCCTCCTTCTCTCCCTCGAGATTTGGGGCATGCACACACATGCACCCAGTGTGCAAGGACGCCCCTGAATGATGCAGGTAGGTGCTGCAGCCTGTCAGGGGAACCTCCCAAACATCCACATTACTGGGGAATCCTGCATCCTGGCTCCTAGTAGCCAAGAAACTGCGCTGGCACCTCCACCAACTTCTGCTCTGTCAGAGCCTGTGCCTGTGGCCCTGGGAGGCTGGACACTCCTCCAGACCAGCCCTACCCCAGCTCAAGGTCCCAGGCCCACCAGCCGCCATCAGGCTAACTGCCCAGCTGTACTCCCAGGAAGAAGCCAATACTCTTCCTCCAAGACACTCCTAGAGAGAACCAGGACATGGTGGGAAGGGGCAGCAAGAGAGGAACAAGGCTCTACCATGTCAGGGACAAGAGGTGGCATAATCATATGCCTGCCATGTAGAGCACAGGCTGTGAAGGCCTGGCTGAGCAGGGCGGAAGTCAGGAGGCAACCGCGCCATGTAGGCAGACACAAGGGGGCTTGGACAGGCAACCAAGGTGGTGGAGATGACTGAGAAGACTTGAGGATCTTTTAAAGGCAGGGTTGATTGTGTTTCCTGGTGCGTTGCATGGGGTATAAGATGTAAAGAAAGGAAACACTGTGGCCAGGAGGTGGCATGGTAGTTAGGGTGCTGGACTCTCACATGGCCGACCACAGTCGAGTCCTGTACCTGGCAGCTTTCTCTCCTCTCTCTCTCTCTTTCTCTTGTGAGCACATGTGTCCAATGAAAATATTTAAATAATAACAATATTAAATAAGTAATTATTTTTTTTATAAAAAGGAAACACTGAAACATCCAAGGCTGGGTGGAGAAGGAAAGTTCCCTGGGCTGGGAGGGGAGGCAGCCTGCATGACCTGGAGGCAGGTACATGGGGTGAGAGGAAGACTTACCTTAACATCTTACTCTCCCTGGACTATCCTCTCAGAGACACCCAGATTTTGGATCAGTCCTGAGCCAGGACTTGTCACATACACCAGGGGACAGGCCAGCCAAGTAGCTACCTACTGAATCCACATGCACATCTCAACTTTTGTTCAGCGAGTCGAGCCACCTCTCCTCATCTGCAGGTACCTCCCCATTATTGGGGAGATGACTTAATTAGGCCATCTTTAAAAGTCTTCTGGCCCCAGTTCAGGACAGCCTAGAGTTACTGGCAAGTCCACTGGCTTTCTGTGTCTACCAAATCCACTCTGTGACCCCCTCACCCTCTCCCCTCCCTCAGGGAGCATGCCATTTGGTGGGAATAAGAAAGATGGAAAAGGGCTCATGAACTCTCCTGTACCATCAACTCCCAACACTCTACCCCCACATCCTGACCTGGCTCCACTCAGGCTACCCACCTATGTTCTCTCTCACCCCAGCTGGGCCCTCCCGCTAACCATTCTCTAGCTTTCTGGGATGTTTTCTTTCCAGGAAAGCCCACTTACCTTTCCCCAAAGGCCTATACACATGGTCCAGTGTTCCCTTTAAAGGAGTCAGGCAGTAGCACAATTGGATCCATGTAGAGAAGGTCCTCAGTTTGTATCCTGGGACCTCCCTGAGTATGCAAGGCAGGGGTGACTCTCTCTCTCACGAGGAAAAAGAACTTGAAACAAAAAAAGAAAAGTGGTAATAACTGTACCTCATTAACAACATACTATATTCATTTTCCTGAGTTGCATAAACAAATTACCACAAGGTTGGTGGCTTAAAACAACAGACATTTCTCTCTCCCAGTCCTGTAGTCTAGAAGTCCAAAATCGATGTGTCGACAGGGCCTGCTCCTTCTGCAGGGTCTAGCGGGGATCCTTACCTTGCTTGGCCTGTGGAAGCGTCACTCTAATCTCTGCCTCTGTCTCACATGGCCATCTTCTCTACCTGTGTCTTTTTCTGTCTTTTATAAGGATACTCTCCTTGGACTTTGGACCCACTTTAATCCTGTATGACCTTATTTAATTAAGGTAACTTAATTCCATCTGCAGAAACCCTATGTGTTCCCAAATAAGGTGACATTTTGAGGTTCTGGGTGGATCAGAATTTGGAGGGAGGTGGGGGACATTATTCAGCCTACTATGAGTGGACATTATGCCAGATGTTACCTACATGACCTGATTGACTTTGTGAGTCATGGTTCTTATCCTCAATACTCAACAAAGAAATCAAGCAACTACCCAAGGCCACACACGCACTGGGTCTATCACCAGCATCCTTGCTGAACCCACTCTGCTGTGCTGAGGCTAAAATGTGGCCCCTCTTGGGACTGCGTTCACAGGTGGGAAATGGCCGGGCTCTGCCCACTCTGTCCACAGACTTTGCCAGGTCTGCTGGTAGGTATGGGGAAGTGGCAAGTAGGAGAGTAAATGACACTGTGAGGAGGCAGAGACGCTGGCTCAGTGTCAGATCTCCTCTGCTAGCTACATAGGATAAACTGAAAAGGCTGCGGTCAGAAAGGTCTGTCTTTGTAGAGGCTAGAGAAGAGGAAAGGACATTTGCAAAAGTTTCCCTTCATTCAACCGACCATGGAGCTCCATCATATGCAAGGCAGTGTTTCAAGTCCTGGTTTTCAGAAAAAGCACACAGCCTTTGAGCTTGAAAAAGGGGTCAGTCAGCTGGTTGCCCTATGGAGGACGCAGACTTACAGAGACTCGGAAGACCTCCACCTGCCCTCCTGCTACAACATACAGGGAGGGGGCAGAGATACTGACAAGGAAGTGCACCAAGAACAGACAAATGAGGAGAGTGATGACAACTCTGGGGGCACCTCCTGGCATCATGACCATGCAGAAGAAAAAAAATGAAATGGCACCCGAACTCTCCATATGAATGGACACTCAAGGACAAAAGCCAAGGACATACACAGCCAAGAGCAAAGCTGACAGGAGGTAACAGGCAGCTTATTAAGCTTTTCACTCTTCATGGGAGCTCCCAGGGTTTACCTTGAGGGCGAGTCAGAATGTACATGTGTCCACTTTGACATGAAGAATACCATGGACTGGGCTAGCTTATAAACCACAGAGATGTTTCTCACAGCGCTCAAGGCTGGAAGTCCAAGATCAAGGCCCTGGCAGATTCAGTGTTGGGTGAGGGCCTGCTTCATGGATGGCCATTTTCTTGCTGTCTTCTTAAGGTGGAAGGGATAATGGAGACCCTTGGGACCTCTTTTATAAAGATGCTAATCCCACGCATGAGAGTTCCACCTTCATGGCCTAATCACCTCTCAAAGGCCCCACCTCCTGGCAGGTAAGAGTTTGCATTGTGACATGAATTTGCAGGGGACACAAACATCTGTCTATAACAAAGCTTAACTCGGTGGTGCCACGCTCTGCTTAAAGAACAAGACGTTGTTCATCACCTCTGACAGGAAGGTATGCTGGTGACATCACACCTGCCTGCTTTCCTCCTGGTCTGATCTTCTCTGAGTGCTTTTGGGAGAAAGGCCGGATGTGGTGCTGCTCCCTCAGACTAGTCCTGAGACCGTGAGCCTAAGAGTCATCAAGGCTAGACAGTTCACGGTCATAGCACTTACTCTTCTCGCAACACCCTTGCGAGTTAGATCATGTTAATCCCATTTTAGAGATGAGACAGAGATTGCAGAATGTAAGTATCATCCCCAAAGTTGCAGGGCTAGGCAGTGGAAGATGAGAGGTCTGAGTCAAGGTCTGTTGGACTCCATGGTCCTTGTAGGGGTTAATTCTGCCACCTTGTAAAATATGTGTCCCCACTGGGGGCATATGCCCAAGAGCCCAGCCTTCCTGGTTGGAAATAGACAAAATAATCCATGTTCTGACTTTGTTCTAGCTGGTTCTGTTGCTAATAACTGGATATCCTGAATCTGGGTAATTTTTTAAAATAAAAGTTTATTCTGCTCATGGTTTGGAGGTCCAAGGACCAGGTGCCACATCGAGTGAGCACCGTGGGCTGCATCACAACACGGTGGGGCAGGACAGGGGGCATCTGTGTGCCTGTGTCTGTCTCATTCCCTCTCCTTGCACACCCACCAGAAGTCAATCATGGGAGCCTGTGCTGGCGACCTTAACTCTCATCTCCTCCCAAAGGTCCCATGTTTCATAGTCCGCTTATGTTTTCACCTTCTTAATCCCATCACAACCAAGACTCAATACACTGATTTTGGGGGAACATCGAACCATAGCAGACTTGGGCTTATTTCTTCATGGGATGCTGCAAATGACTTTTTAAACCAATCACACACATGCAGAACTTTAATTCAACCTCAATAACAGTGCCAGGAAGTGCTAAAGAAACCAGGAATTAAGGGCCTGTGAAAGGAGACATTACCAAGCTTGCCGGCTCCAGAGACGAGAGTCATTCGCACGGCTGCCCTTCTACCCAGGTTCTATGTCTGCAGAGCTCCGCAGGAGATGGAGGAGGCAACACTAGTTGACAGATGAGGAAATGGAGTGAGAAAGGGAAATTGATGTCTCCGTTTGCACAGCGAGGGAGCTGGCACAGGGCCAAGAATAAAACAAAAATTCTTGGTTCCAAAGCCTGGCCTTTGTGATTCACTTACTCCACCCCATTATTCTCAATGCTGATTTTAATTTAACTTAAAGTAGATCATACATCAAATTAACCTAACTCTGGAATGATAGTAGATACTCAGTAATATTGTTATAACAATGTAGATATTTCACGCAGGAGGATGACCCTGAGGGTACCCGACTGTGGTTCTCAGGTGTGTGTGCATCTTAGGACCACCGGGGAGCTGGGGAAAGGGAAGGCGAGCCCCACGAACCAAGATGATCATCTGAGGAATGCTGGGCACTCCTCCCCCACATTTCTGAGGTGCAGCTGGGCCTGACAACTGCTGTGTAATTCAAGCCTTCTGATTTTATAGAGGAGGCACTAACCCTGGAGCTTTGAAAGGATATTCCTCCACTAATGTAGAATGACGTGGGGACCAGCCCAGAGACCGAGGAAGGCCTCCCAGGCCACAGTCCTTTACCTCGTGCCATGCTCCATCCCCACTAGGCAACCTGAGGGTGAGAGAAATAGTCTTCACAAGAGGCTGGTAAAACTGAGATATTTGGAATTCTCTCCAGAGTCTGAAAGTTCCCTGAGGCCTCAAAGTGACAGTGCAAAAGAGGGTAGAGACTGGCATTACTGCCACACTGTACTGATCTAGAAAACAGAAGAGGAGCCGATGTAAGTGCTAGGCAGCCATATAGACCAATGGTTAGAGCCTGGGCTGAAGACATAGATCTGGCTCCATGCTCACTAGCCGTGTGGTCCTGGGTGAACTACTGACCTTCTGTAAGCTTCAGAGTCCTCATTTAATATTTTTTAAAGAGTTATCTACTTAGGGACCAGTAGTTAGCATAATGGCTATGTCGTTGGACTCCCACGTAGTTGACCATGGTTCAAGTCCCAGACCCGGTGGCTTAAACTCACGCCGGGCACGTGTGCGTGTGTGCCCAAGATCCTGAGAGGAGAATGGAGGAGAAGGGATTGTGGCGTGGCCATCCCCCCTGGGGGGTGATTTCTCGCTTTCTGTCTCTCTGTCTCTGTCTGGTGAGCGCACGTGCCCTATAGCAAAAACCTCTCCAAAAAAAGAAGAGTTATCTACTTATTTTTTTTATTTTTATTTTTTTGATTTGCTATAGGGCACATGCACTCACAGGGGTGGGGGTGGGGTGTGAGAAAGCAAGCCCCTAGTCTGGGACACAGACCATGGTCAGCCATATGGGAGTCCAGTGCCTTAACCACCATGCCACCTGCTGGCCCTGCGGCCCTCATGAATTAACTGGGGATAATGAGAGCACTGATTGCACTGTTGTGAGTACTGAAGGGCCTGGCCCATCCTGTAAGCTTAGTAAATAGAATCTAGTGTGAACAAGTGCTCCCGGATCGCTTTGTCAGCTCCTGTACAACCAGGTCTAGAATTGCAGGCTCTTCATGAATGAGCCAGCTGAGATCCAGAGAAGTCAAACCACCTGCCCAAGATCACACAATAAGTCAGGGACAGGTCTGGGACTAGCGCGCAGACTGGAGGACTCTCCCTCTGCACGGGACTTTCTTCCAATGCTATTTCCCCAGGACCCAGATCTGCAGATCTCCCGCACCCTGACCCCTGCTGCTGGTTGTAATGTGCTGCTTTAATGCTTTAAATAAGATTGGAAAAGCAGTTCCTCGTTGGAACTCCTGTGGGGTGAGCACATGAAAGGGCAGAAGGAACCCACTAACCCTGCAGCCTCCACAATCAGCTCAGCCCCTGGAAGAAAAGTAATTAAAGTCATGAATCCTGGGCCGTGTCACGCATTAACAGCGGTGCCATTAGCTTGCCCAGCACAGCCCTCTCCCCAGCCCCAGGACAAAGAAGAGCTGATTTGCAAACAAGCACAAACTGCTTAGCTTTGGATTTACTGTCTGATAAGGAGCCATCCATCACGTTTATGGGGATATAATCACCTCTGATCACCAGGAGCAGAGACAGAGCCACCAGGAAGCAGGCCCCCCTAGACCAGCTGGGCCTTTGGGCAGGGCCTACTGGGAAAGCCTCTGGAAAAGTCTTTGGAATCAGCAAGATGCAAGGCTAAGGCCACGAAAGAGGTGGGGAAAAAACATCTCCCTATTCTCCAGGAGTCTTTTTACCAGCAAGATGTGCTCACGCTGCAGTCTTTTCTCCTCACAAGAGACAGCTGGCAGACAGGTGGAAATGAACCAGCCAAGCACCAAGTGGAAAGTTGCCACTAGGAGTGCGGTGGCCAGAGATATATGATGGGCCAGCCCCACCGCGCAGCAGTGATGAGCTCCTCAAGAGAGGCTGGATTCCACATGGCAGCCACGGTTCAAATCCCTGGCCTGGTCGGCCTGAAACATGCCAGATCTATGCACAAGTGCCCAGGATCCCACTGGCTGGAGGATGGGAGGAAGCAGATGGTGGTGTGATCTGATTCTGGGGAGGACGCGCCTCCCTCTCTCTCCCCAATCCCTCATTTTACCTGTGCGTGCACATGCTCTATCATGAAGAAGGAAAAAACAAGCAAATGAGTGAGCTGCACCTTCTGGTCTCCCAGTGCACGTGAGTCCCTGTTCTGTCTGACCTAGACCACGCCCCTAGTCTCCTGTCTGTCTGACCTAGACCACGCCCCTAGTCCCCTTCGGTCTGACCTAGACCATGCCCCTTGTACTCTCTGGACCTCAGCTACCTGCTTTATAACATGGTCAGGCCACATCAAGCTCTGACTTCTATGACTCTGAGGCCCACCAAAGCAGAGAAGCAAGGGCCAGGCTAGGAGAGCCAAGGGCTCAGGGCAGGAATGGCAGCTGTTTCGGGTGTGCCTGGTCTCCAGGGTGATGACAGCACAGAAGATGGCCAGGGACTCCTCCCAGCCCCCAAAAGACTTAAGAAGAGTAAAGCATCTCCCCTGGGAAAGATTCCTTTGGAAACTGTGATTATTTGGACCTGGAAGCGTGGGAAACGACTTTGGAGGCCAGTGGAGCTTCCGAGTTCTATCCTATAGGGTACCTGGTACCTGGAGACTTAGGGAATTTTGAGAGCAGGGAAAAACCCACCCTATTAAGGATGATTAGGGACAGAGAGGGTAGGGGAGATGGTGGGTTCAGTGTCTCCCAGTGGCCCTGAGGTGGCCCTCCATTCAGCCCTACGCGTTCTCATAAAATTTGAAAATGAGAGTCTGCCCAAGGGCTTATTTTTCAAGTATTTTTTTAAAGACTTAAAGGCATCCGAGTGCACTTGCACTAAGATGTGCATTGGGCCAAAGGGAGCTCTAATGCCAACCTGAAATCGCTGCTTCTCATTAATGAGAGGAGCCAAGAAGTGAGAATTCACCCTTTAAAAACTGGCTTTTCAACAGGAAATGCCAACAGCTCAACCTTTCGCGGGAACTATGCTACAGCTGTCCTCCACCTCTGGAACCCCACACTGGAAAGAGCCCCGCAGTGCCATCCTAGCCTGTTGATTGCTTGTGGAGAGTGCTCTGCGGTGACCTCTTTATCTGTCTGCTCCGGGAACCATCCCGCCCAACGCTCCTCCCAGAGCCCAGCTGGCTGAGCTGATATCTTGAATGCCAAGCACTGGCCCGGCCTCCTCTCCAGCTTCCAGCAGCGGCATCTGGGCCTTTGTTTGGCTCCTGCCTGGCTCCTTGGCTGGCTCTGCTCCTGGCCATGCACACAGAGTGGAGGAACAGCTTGGGACACCACAGTCGCAGGTGGTGACAGCTCCAGGGCTGAGCTCCCAAGCATTGTAGCCTCCTTTCCCACTTGGCTCTTTGGGTGGTCTAAACGTGGAGAGTAGTGCAGTGTGGACACCCCTGTGCACTCAGGACCAGTCAGACAACACCTGGTTCACAGCCCCACACACAGGGAACGTATGACACAGCAGCAGCTGTGTCTTTGGCCTCTGCCTCCAGTTCCTGGCACAGAGCTCCTGCAATCCTTGTAATCTCCTGAGCCACAGGGGTACTGGAGCATCTTTCATTCAATACTGGTTCTTAGACTGTGGCTCCTGGCACATTGCTCTTAATTCCTTGGAATCCCTGGGTAATAGGAGTGTCCTTGATCCTAATATGGGCTCCTGGGGGCTGGTCACCAAAGGACCGGGCCAGTTAGAAGCTTGGAACTTTCAACTTACCTTCCGCCATCCTTCAGGGAGGGGAAAGGGGCTAGAGATTGAGTTAGTCATTGATCATGTGAGGCCAGTCAGGAGCATGGAGGTTAAGGTGGCTGGATCCCACATGGTTGATAGGACAGTTCAAGTACCAGACACGATGACTTGAAAAACACATGAGGTACACCCGAAATCCTGAAAGAAGAAGTGACGAGAAGCGACTGAGGATCTCTCTCTCTTTCT
>NW_006159757.1:2305020-2308349 GCF_000334495.1 Tupaia belangeri chinensis | reverse complement strand
CAAGCACACACTCCCTTTAGCAAATTAAAATAATAATAATCAATCATGTATAATGAACCCTCCATGAAAAGTCTTAGACCATGAAGGTCAGAGAGCTTCCAGCCTCAGGGCACACTCACATGGTAGGTGGGTGATGCAGACCAACTCAATGAAGATGGAGGACAGAAGCTCCTGTGCTTGGGACCCGTCCAGGTCTTGCCTTGTATACCCCTTCGTCCAGCTGTGTATTTGCATCTTTATCGTTTCTTTGTAATAAACTAGTCAACATGCTCCCCAAGTTTTGTGAGCCACCATAGCAAATTATTGAAGAAGGAGAGGGTCATGGGGACCCCTGGTTTGTAGCCAAGTGGGATAGAAGTGTGGGTCACTAGGTGACTTGGGATTAGTGTCTAAAGTGGGGAGCAGCCTTGTGTGACTGAGCCTTATCCTTAGAGTCTGAGTTTACTCCAGCTGCTGTCACCCTGTACCCAGAGGTGGCAAAAGCTCACAAGACAACAGAAGAAATTCAA
Organism: Tupaia belangeri chinensis; assembly: GCF_000334495.1. NCBI lineage: Eukaryota > Metazoa > Chordata > Mammalia > Scandentia > Tupaiidae > Tupaia > Tupaia belangeri. The sequence continues at coordinate 2,307,840 of NW_006159757.1, read as the reverse complement.
AACTTCTCACATTCTAGTAGAGTTTGGGGGTGGGAGATGGACCAGGAGAAGGAGTCTTGAGGAAAAAGGAAGGAATTAAAAGGACAGAAAAATTAGGTGGGGAGGAAATAGCCATTAAAGTAGAGAGAGTGACATGCACTGGCCTAAGGAATGTCCTTCTGGGGCTATCCCAAAGGTCCAAGACACATGATAATACTCGTGGATGGGAAATGGACACAAGGGTGCTTGGCCAGGATTGAGTGTGGGGGGGAATGTCTAATGCTTGAGCTTTCTTCTGTTCCCACCCATCCTCTGAAGTTTAGTCTTCTCACCAAAGACTTTACAATCTCTCTGAACATCCCAGGGCCCTCCAGTGCTCATGTCTCACTTTAGGGAGACAGTGGCCAAGCTGGGTATTTGCTGTGAGAGTAGATAAGTAGCAACCTCCAGTTCCAGGAAACTCAGACAGGAGAATCTTCTATAATGTGAGCTAGGAGCCATCTTTGATGACTAACAAAAATAATAAGGTAAAGTCCTTTAACCTCTCTCCTCCCACTCTTGGCTCACATTCCTGGTGAGAAGACCCAAAGCCTATTGCATGGTTCTATGAGAAAAGGGGAGAGGCTGCCATCTTGGATCTCCAAATTTTGATGTAGAGTCCAGCTGTGCCTGAATCATTTCTAAGGTCCCGCAGAGTCAGAGGTGGGCCCACCCTCACTGTTGAACTACTAAGGGCATCCAAGGGCATAGTTCAGAGATCAGAACAGACTCTCAGAGCCAAATGGATTTGGTATGGGCAGCTGGAACCTGGTTCTAGAATCTACGTGGGAGCTGTGTGTGAGCACTCCTCTTCAGGTACACAGTTTTCAAACAAAAATAATGTTTTAATGTGTTTTTAAAAGAATTATTTAACTTTATTTTTAAATTTGCTATTAGATATATACACTCACCAGATAGATAGTGGGGTAGTGAGAAAGCAAGCTGCTAGGTCCAGTACTCAAACCATAGTTGGCCGTGTGGATGTCCAGTGCCTTAACCCACACCCTGCTGGCCCTCACAAAGGTGATATATTAGTCAGTTTGGGCTGCTATAATCAAATACCAAAGACTGGATGGCTTAAACAACATTTATATCTGATAGTTCCGGATGCTGAGAAGTTCAGGACCAAGGTTCTGGCTAAATTGGCTCCTAGTGAGGGTTCTCTTCCTGGTTTGCAGATGCCACCTTCTTGCTGTGTCCTCACATAGTAGAGAGAGAGATCATCTCTCCTGTACCTCTTCTTATAGGGACACTGATCCCAATCACGAGGACTTCTTTCTCATGAACCAATATTCTCCCAAAGGCCCCATCTCCAAATACCATTGTACTGAGGATTGGGGCTTCAACATAAGAATTTGGCAGGAGATACAAATATTCAACTCATATCAAACAGTTTTGGAGGGAGATATGTTGGAATAAAGAGTTCTGGGGAAGATCCAGTAGGTGACATAGTGGTTAAGGTGCTGGACTCCCACATAGTTAACCATGGTTTGAGTCCTGGACCTGATAGTTGAAACTCATGCTGAGTGAGTGTGCATATATGCCCAAAATCCCAAGAGGAGAATGGAAGATAAGGGACTGTGGCATAACCATTCCCCCTAAGGGGGTGATTTCTCGCTTTCTGGCTCTCTGTCTCTCCAGAAAGCAGATGTACCCTATAGCAAAAATCTCTTTAAAAAAAAAAGAAAAGAAAAGAAAAAGAAAAAGAAGAAGAAGAAAAAAAGAAATCTGAACACCTGTTCAAGCAAAGGGCTTTGCCAGATGTCAGGCTGCCTGTGGCTACAAGGCTTAACAGCTGGGACCCATGACTCATACCCTCCTCCTCTCACCTTTGGATGCTCAGATTTGTTCTTGGGACTTTGAGACAAACTTGCACTCCTCCCCACCCTATCCAGACACCTGTTCAAGCAAAGGCCCTTGCTGGATGTCTGGACGCCTGGGGCTGCAGGGCTTAACAGCCAAGACCTACGCCTCATCCTCTCCCTCACTCACCTTTGAACTCTCAGGACTTCAGTGTTTTGTATAGTGTGAGGCAAATGCGTACCGCGTGGTCTCTTCTTTGTTACTGAGTTGAAGCTCAGTAACTCCGTTTTAGGTGCACCCGTTCTTCAGAAACAGGGAGGACTTTGGGTCACCTAGGACCAGTGTTAACAGTGTCATGGGCTGGTGAGCAACGAGGAGGCAAAACAGAAGAGAAATTGTCAATTTCCTACTCCTGCACACCTTCGAATGCTCAGAGATACCTTGAATAATTTAGGAAGAAATTTATAGATCAACAGGTGACTAGGAACAATTGCAGAAGCACAAGAAATATAAGCAACCAATAAAATGTCTCTCCCCCAAGGGAAAACATCCATTTTGCATCACCCACAGACAACACAATAGAAGTCGTGGAAATGTTGGATAAACAATTCAGTATACTTGTAGTGACCAAAATAAATGAGATGCAAGAGAAATGAGACAACGAGCTCCAGGAGATGAAGAAGTTCTTTTACAATTTGAAAGAAGGAATAGACACCATAAAAAAATAATCAAACTGAATTGTTAGAGATGAAGAATGTAATACAGGAAATCAAAACCTCCCTTGTAAGTATTAAAAGTAGATTAGAAGAAGCCGCGGGCCTTCAGAACAAGGTTCCACATGGCTACTGTGAACTAGATTTTTAAGGGAATGAAGATTTTCTACTAATAATTCAGCCTCCAACAAACGAGCTAGCGGTAGGGAGCCCCCCTCTGCACCCCCAGCCTTCTCTCTCTGTCTCTCAGTTCCTGTCTCTCCCTGCTTCTGTCTTCCCTTTTTTT
>NW_006159757.1:2302257-2302595 GCF_000334495.1 Tupaia belangeri chinensis | reverse complement strand
GGAAAAAAAAAAAAAAAAAAAAAAAAAAGCCTAAAAAAAAAAAAAAGTAGATTAGATCGTGCAGAAGATCGAATCACAAATGTAGAATAAAAAACCTCTGACCTAGAAAAGGTATCAAAAAGAATGAGAAAACAACTAAGAAAAATGAGGATAATATACCAGAAATACTAGATACCATCAAGCACCCAAATATCCAGATAATTGATATTACAGAAGAGGAATAAAATAATAAAGGTATTGATTATTTATTCCATGAAATTCTGGAAGAAAACTTTCCAAACTTAGAGAAGCATTCAAATATCCAGACCAAAGAAATACATACAGCAGTTAGCATATTT
>NW_006159757.1:2288673-2302118 GCF_000334495.1 Tupaia belangeri chinensis | reverse complement strand
AGTGATAAGGGCATGGATAATTTATTTCATGAAATCCTAGAAGAAAACTATCCAAACCTAGAGAGGTGTTCAGATATCCAGACCCAAGCAAGACATGGACCCCCAAATAGAATCAACCCGAGAAGATCCTCTACAAGGCACATCATAGCCAGATTAGCCAAAAATCACAAAGAGAAGATACTAAAATTGGCAAGAGGGAAACCTAAAGTTACTTCAAAGGTTATCCCATCAGGCTAATCGGACCTCTCATCAGAAACAATGCAGGCAAGGAAAGAATGGAGAAATATAGTCAAAGTGTTAAATGAAAAACAATTTGAGCCAAAAATACTATACCTGGCAAGATTATCCTTCATATGGGAAAAAAAGATAACATTCCCAGGTAAACAAAATCTGAAAGAATTTATCAACTCCAGACACGCTCACAACAAGCTCAAAAAGAGGTTCTGAAGGGAGTGTTGTACTGGAAAACCAAAAAGTCAGATGGATGGTTATAAGAGAACAAAAAGCAACCAAGAAAATGGCTCGCTAAACGATAGGAACATGTCCAGAAATATCGGTAATAACATTGAATGTTAATGGACTAAATTCTCTAATCAAGAGACACAGACTGGCTGAATGAATTTAAAAATAAATAAATAAAACCAGAAATCCTCTATTTGTTGCATATAAGGAACACACCTTATGGATAAAAACATACACAGACTAAAAGTGAAGGGTTGGAAAAAACATTCCATGCAAATAGACATCAAAAAAGGGCTGGAGTTGTAACACTGATTTCAGACAAAATAGGCTTCAAAATAAAAATTGTAAGAAGAGACAGAGAAGGGCATTATATAGTAGTAGATAGGCTAATTCATCAAGAAGACTTAATACTGGGAACCAGCAGTTAGCGTAATGGCTATGTCACTGGACTCCCACATAGTCAACCACGGTTCGCGTCCCGGACCCGGTGGCTTAAAACTCACACCGGGCGCGTGTGCATGCATGCCCAAGATCCCGAGAGGAGAATGGAGGAGAAGGGATTGTGGCGTGACCATCCCCCCTGGGGGGTGATTTCTCGCTTTCTGTTTCTATGTCTCTGTCTGTCTGTCTGGCGAGCGCACACGCCCTATAGTGAAAACCTCTCAAAAAAAAAAGAAGACATAATACTTATAAGTACCTATGCACCCAACTCAGGAGCACCTAAACATATGAAGGAAAGACTGTTGGAGATAAAAGGAGAGATAGGGTGAAACAATATAATTGTTGGGAATCTCAGCACCCCATTATCTCCTTTAGACATGTCAGTGAGGAAAAAAAGAATAAGCAGAAAGATACAGGACCTAAACGATACTATAAATCAAATGGACTTGACAGACATCTATAGAACTTTCCACCCTAAGACCACAAAATAAACATTTTTCTTACCCTGGCATGGAACCTTTTCAAAGACTGACTATATGACAGTACACAAAACAAGCTTTTACAGATTCAAAGGCATAGAAACGATATCTAGCATCTTCTCTGACCATGATAGTTTAAACTCAATATTAATTTCAAGAAACACCCTTGAAAATACACAAACACATGGAAACTAAACAACTTACTTCTGAATGACTTCTTTAGAGCAAAGAAATTAAGTCTGAAATTTAAAAATTTATGGAAACAAATGATAATGAGTACACAAGTTTCCATAATCTATAGGATACAGCAAAAGCAGTCATAAGAGGGAAATTCATAGCAATTAGTGCATATAAGAAAAAGTTGGAAAAGTGGCAAATAAATAATCTAACATCCTGCCTCAGGGAATTGGAAAAACAACAACAACAACAAATGCCAGGCAAAAGGAATAATAAAGATTCAAACAGAAATAAATGAAAAAAGAAAACTATACAGAAAATAAATTAAAAGCTGGTTCTTTGAAAAGATGAATAAAATTGACACACCGTTAGCTAGACTGATAAAAAAGAAGAAAGAGAGAAACCAAATAAGTGAAATACTCAATGAAACAGGTAACATTACATAACAGACACAACAGAAATATAAAACATTAGAGGATAGATGCAAAAATTCTCAACAAGATACTTGTCTGAAATGAGTACTGCAACTCCAGCCCTTTTTTGATTTCCATTTGCATAGAATATTTTTTCCAGCCCTTCACTTTTAGTCTGTGTATGTCTTTATCCATAAGGTGTTTCTTATATGCCAACAAGCAGGAGAACATGGAGGAGATGGACAAATTCCTGGATGCATATAATCTACCAAGATTAAATCAGGAGGACATAGAAAACCTGAATAGACCCATAACTAGCCAGGAGATTGAATCAGTAATAAATAACCTCCAAAGGAAAGCCTAGGTCCTGATGGCTTCACTTCTGAATTTTACAAAGCTTTTAAGGAAGCATTAACTTCCATTCTACTCAAATTATTCTAAAGATCCAAAAGAAAGGAAACTCTCAAATTTATTTTATGAAGCCTCCATCATCCTCATTCTAAAAACAGATAAAGATATGACAGAAAAGGAAAACTACAGATCAATATCTCTGATGAATATAGATGCAAAAATTCTTAACAAGATACTTGCAAATTGTATCCAACAACATATAAAATAAATTATTCATCACGACCAGGTAGGCTTTATTCCAGGGATGTAAGGGTGATTCTACATATGCAAGACCATAAATATGATACACCATATTAACAGAAAATATGATAATATGATCATTTCAATTGATGCAGAGAAAACATTTGATAAAATACACCATCCTTTCATGATTAAGACTCTCAGCGAGATTGGTATAGAAGGTCATTTCTTAACACAATAAAAACCATATATGAAAAACCTGTAACTAACATTATACTGAATTGAGAAAAGCTAACAGCTTTTCCACTAAAAGGTGGTACTAGACAAGGCTGCCCACTTTCTCCACTGCTTCTTTTTTTTTATTTATTTATTTTTTTTGTGAGAAGTTTTTGCTATAGGGTGCATGTGCTCACATGGGCTCATGGGCTTGCCAGAAAGACAGAGGAACACAGAGAGACAGAAAGCGAGAAAACACCCTCCAGGGGGAATGGCCATACTGCAATCCCTTCTCCTCCATTCTCCTCTCAAGATCTTGGGCACGCACGCACAAGCATCCAGCATGAGTTTAAGCCACCGGGTCTGGGACTCAAACCATGGTCGACTACATGGAAGTCCAGTGACATAGCCATTACACCAACTGTTGGTCCCTCCACTGCTTTTTAATATAGTGCTGGAAGTCAGCCAACACAATCAGAAAAGATAATAATATAAAAGGCATTCGAATAGGCAAAGAAGAGTTGATAATATTTTTATTTGCAGATGATACAATGATATACTTAAAAGACCGAAAGATTTCCATAAAAAAAACTTCTCAAAGTAATAAATGAATACAGTAAAGTGGCAGGATACAAAATCAACATCCAAAAATCTACAGCATTTCTATATACGAATAACAAGTTGAATGAAGTAGAGCTGAAGAAAGGAATCCCTTTTACCATAGCCACAAAATGTATAAGATGTTAAAATATAAACCTAACTAAGGAAGTCAAAGACCTTTACAAGAAAACTATGAAAATCTTTAAAAAGATATTGCAAATGACACAAAAAAGTGGAAGGATATCTCATGTTCCTGGATTGGAAGAATTAATATAATCAAATGGCAATTTTATCCAAATTAATTTACATATTTAATGCAATTCCAATAAAAATACAGAGACATTCTTCGCAAATCAAGAAATGACAATCATAGAATATATCTGGAATTATAAAAGACCTCATATTGCCAAAGCAATCCTGATCAGGAAGAGTAGAGTGGGTGACATATCACTCCCTGACCCCAAAATATACTATAAAGCTGTGATAATCAAAACAGCATGGTATTGGCACAAAAACAGACAGGTGGGCCAATGGAGTAGAATAAAGACCCCAGAAATAATCCTAAAGCTTACAGCCAACTGATTTTTGACAAAGGATACCAGTCAATCCATTAGGAACAGGAAAACCTCTTTAGCAAATGGTGCTAGAAAAATGGTTTCCACCTGCAAAAAGGTAAAACTCGATCCCCATGGTTCACCATTAACAAAAATTAACTCAAAATGGATCAAAGATCTGAACCTAAGACCTCGAACTATAAACTATTGGTGGAAAACACTGGGGAAACTCTAGGAGACATTGGGGTAGGCAAAAATTTCTTAAATAAGATTCTCGAAGCATGGACAATAGTCCCTAAAATAGACAAGTGGGACTATATCAGATTAGGACGTTTCTGCACAGCAAAGGACACAGTAATTAGTGTAAATCGACATCCCTCAGAATGGGAGAATATTTTTGTAAAATGTGCCTCAGACAAGGGACTGATAACCAGAATATACAGGGAACTCAAGCAGCTTACAAAAACAAACAAACAAACGAAAACAATTAAAACATGAGAAAATGAGCTGAACAAAGGAAGACATAGAAACAACCAAAAAGCATATGAGGAAATGTTCAACATCCCTCATCACAATGAAGATACAGATTAAAACCACAATGAGATACCACCTGACCCCTATTAGAATGACAAAGACTAAAAACACAAAAAAGTGATAAGTATTGGCAGGGTTTTGGTGAAAGAGGAACTGTCCTACACTGTCAGTGAGAATGTAAATTAGTTAGGCCACTGTGGAAAATAATTTGGAGGTTCCTCAAAAATCTACAAATTTGATGTAGTAATCTTACTTCTGGGTATCTACCCAAAGGACAGGAAAATGCTGTCGGAAAAGTATCAATGTTTATTGCAGCAGTGTTCACCATTGCTAAGACATGGAACCAACCCAAATGTCCACAAACAGATGAATGGATTGAAAAAGTGTGGCACATATACTCTATGGAATACTATTCAGCCATAAAAAACAAGACCCTGGCATTTGATAGAAAGTGGTCGAATATGGAAGATTTATTGCTGAGCAAAGCAAGCCCAGCTATGAAAGAAAGATATTGTATATATCCACTTAATATATACTGACTATCTGCACTCTAGAGATTGAAATATTGGAGGGCATAAAAGCAGTGAAAATAGCTATGGATGCTGAAGACAGTGTGGAATGGTAGAGGGGGGAGTAGGGAAGAGTGTAAAAAAGGATAACACAAGAACAAATTGAGAGGCATGACACTTGTGGGACACAGAAATGGTTTGATGATAACATGTATAGTATTCTCAACTGGACTGGTCTGAAAGTATTTTATGTTGGGTAAATTCTCTTCATAAGCCAAATGATATTTAGTGACTGAATGTTTAAGAAAATAATGAGACTAAATAATAATAATCTCAAAAATATGAAAAACTATTTGATGATGATATGGATAGTAATGTCTTTGTCTTGACTGATAAGCATGGTAATCGTGCTGGAAAAAGAGATGTTAATGCACTGTAAAGAAATATGTGATTAAATGTAATATAAAATTTTTTTTTTAAAAAAATAAAGATAATAAATAATTTTTTGGAGAGGTTTTTGCTATAGGGCATGTGCACTCGCCAGACAGACAGAGAGACAGAGATACAGAGAGACAGAAAGCGAGAAATCACCCCCCGGGGGGATGGCCCAGCTGCAATCCCCCACGCTGCAATCCCTTCTCCTCCATTATCCTCTCAGGATCTTGGGCATGCACGCACATGTGCCTGGCGTGAGTTTAAGCCACCAGGTCTAGAACTCGAACCGTGGTCGACTACGTGGGAGTCCAGCGACATAGCCATTACGCTAACTGCTGATCCCAATAAATAAAATTTTTAAAAAGAGTTCTGGGAAAATCCAAGTTAAATTTCATTTTTCCTTTTTTTTAAAGAGCTGCGTAAACATTTATTTATGATAGATTGCCTACATGTACATGCAAGACAATAAGACAATGAAAAAGGAGCACCCTCTGACAGGATTTGGTCACACCACAACCCCTTCCTCCAGTCTTCCCGCTTACTAGACTTGAGCACTTGCATATGTGCCCAGCATGTTTCAGGCTGACTGGGCCAGGATTCAAACCACAATTGCATGTGGGATCTGGCTTCTCACAAGCAGGCATTGCCACTGTGCAATGGAACCAGCCCCCAAGTTAAATTTCTCACTGCCTGGAAAAAAAGGGGTTAAAAGACCAGGGAGTAGAAGAGGAGACAGGAGAGATCCCAGTATAGGCCATGGAAGAGGAGGCACAGACTCACTCGGGAAGGCTCATTCCAATCTCAACATGCCCCAGCCAGGAGTTTGCTTGGAAAAACTGACAGTGTTAGCCAACCACCTCAGGCTTCGTGAATCGCCTGAGGGCCTTCCAGAAACTTCATGATCAGGGTGAGTAAAAGAAATAAAAACAGAGGCCATACAAGGAGATTTCAAAAAGTTCATGGCAGGTGGCATTTAAGTACAAGTTTATTTTGGTACCAAAAAAAATTTTTTTGTGGGGGGAGGGGTTTTTTTGCTATAGGGTACGTGCGCTCGCCAGTCAGAGAGAGAGAGAAACAGAGAGACAGAAAGTGAGAAATCACCCCCCCAAGGGGGATGGCCACGCCACAATCCCTTCTCCTCCATTCTCCCCTCGGGACCTTGGGCAAGAAAGCACACGGGCCCGGTGTGAGTTTTAAAGCAACCGGGTCTGGGACTTGAACCGTGGCCAACTACATGGGAGTCCAGTGACATAATCATTACGCTAACCACAGGTCCCGGTACCAAAAATGTTTTAAACCCATGCATAGTTTGTTCAGAATCTGCATTCTTCATGAACTTTTGCAGACCCCTCACTATAGAAATTTGAAAGCGAATCCTGCTGCAAGCTCAGGTTTTAGAGATAGAACAGGGCAGAACGGGAAGCTCCAAACCATCCTTGAGGACAGGGACCCTGAGACCCAGCACATGGCTCCACTCTCCTGTTTCCCATTACTACTATACAAATAGGATGGTGTTACAGACGAGCTGCATGTAGCCTGTTTTGGCACTGGAGAAGAGGTGGGTTACTTGGACTAGGTTAGGGTCTCAGGTCAGAGCAAATAGGAGGCCTTAGTGGGGCTCAAAACTGCCCCACAGCCCCTGTGGGGGAACCAGAGGTCAGACGGTTCCACCAGACCAGAGGTCAGACGGGTGCAAATCCCAGACCAGGGGCAGCAGGTCCCTATGCCTCCCCAAGCCGGTCCTGCCTTTTGACTCAGAGGCAGACATCTGATGCAGACATCTGATGCAAGGTCCCTGTGATGAGCCAGGAGTTCTGGGTGAGGCATGAGTGTGAGAGGAGTTGTGCCCCACTCTCAGAGCCTGGCAAAGCCCGCAGGCTATTGGGACAAAACCTCACCCATTCTGGGTGTCAACAGCACCATGGCTGAATCAATATCCATTGAATTTCCACTGTTATTTGTGCTCACCTCTAGACCCTACACAATGGAGGGGAAGGTCCCAGGGAAGAGCCCTGGAGACAAGACTCGAAAACCTCAGAGGGATTGTTTTCCATGGATGGAATGTAATGTTCTCTGATGGGGAATGAAAAAAAATGCAATGATGAAGAAGACGTTTTTCAATTACTGTTCTTATAAAAATCTCTTAGAAAGAAATACTTCGCTATGTCATTGATGTCAGTGACCCAACTATATATCAAAGGTGATCATAAAACTGCCTTTGGGCCAGCTGGTGGTGTGGTGGTTAAGGCTCTGGATCCCACATGGTAGACATGGGTTTGAGTCCCAGACTCAGCAGCTTGAAAAACATAACAGGCAAGTGTGCATGTATATCCAAAACCCCCAAAAGAGAAACAGAGGCAACAGGATTGCAGTGGGCTTTCTGACTCTCTCTCTCTCTCTCTCTCTCTCTCTCTCTCTCTCTAGCAAAAAAAAAAAAAAAAAAAAAGAACAAAAAACAAAACAAAACAAAACCACTGCCTTTTATGGAAAGTGGTCTAGTTAACCCAAATAGCTCTTAGTTTTGCTGTGGTCTGTATAGGGTTTCTGTCTGAGTTTGAGAGCAGCCTCTGGGACGAAGAGTTTCAATCTGCGTAAAAGAGGAGAGGACAACCACTGAGGTCAGGCATTCGCTGAGGACAGGAAGTTAGGAAAAACACTCCGAAAAATGAATGAGAAACAGAACTTCTAGAATGATCTTTATATAGTTTGCTGTGGTGTGAACCACCACATGTCTCTCCACTGTGAGATCTCCCATACATTCCACTTTGCTCACTAATGCTATTACATGGGGGATTATTTTTGCACTTGACTCCTGAGGGAAAAAACAAAACAAAACAAAACACAGAGGATGTTCCCAGAGTACTGTGCCCAGGGGCTGTTGACATCTGGCCCCAGGGATGTACCATAAAGTCACTCAGTGCTAAGGCAACCTGAATGGTCCTGAAGACCCTCCTGAGGAGGGGACGGGGCTGACGAGGGCCGGGGTGGCAGATATGACAATAACATTCTGAGAACAGAGAATCCAAAGCACGTTGATCCATGACATACTGAAGCCAGCACCTGCTTGCTGTCCTGTTTTCTCCATGCAAGGGACGATCTTTGATTCTCAGAATGCGAAAGCCAGGAGAGACCTGGAAAACAACACAACCAAAGTGCAGAGGAAGTTTGTCATGGGGAAAAATAAATAACAACAGGATCTCATGGCAAGCTCTGCTCTGAAGCCCACCCGTTCACCCTGGATCTTAAGTAAGCCTTCCCTAGAAAAGAAAACATGTATATGGATGTATAAAAGCAATTGAAATCCTCCTGGGAAGCCGGCTTGCCCTGCCCGTGCTCAGTCCCGCGTCACCCTCTGACTCTCCCGAGCTTGATACAATGGGCAATAGCAAGAGAAGACTGTAATTAAAGCAAGGCTGGCTGATGCTGCTCTTCAAATTAAACTCTTCTAAAAAAAAAAAAATTTCAATAAAGAGAGGCTAAACTCAGCATGCGTTAGTCATTACTGTAGCACTTTTCTTCCAGGAGGATTAACAAATACGAAGTATCAGGCCTAGGAATTTTGATCAAGCAAAGTATTTGAAAGAGTTTTGTTCCCTCCCTCTTTCATTACAATTGCAGTACTGTGATTCACTCCAGCATACACACACATGCTGGGTCACTTCTACCGATGGGGATAATACGGCCCTCTGTAGGAATATCATTTTGGGGCTCAGCAGAAGAAAAGCCATGCATATAAAAATATCTATGAAAGTGGCTCTGTACATACAGATATTAAGAAAGCCAAGTGCTCTTCCATTGCTGCGGTGGCAGTTTTGAACTTGGGAACACGAGAAAAAGACATTTATTGGCTCAAGGAAGCAGAGCGCAGTTTGTGGATATAACATGTGGGAAGCCAGAGAAAAAAGCCAGGCAGGCCCTACCAGGTTGCCGGGTAGGCCCTCTCCAAGCACCTGAAATGAAGGACGGGAGCCCAGTGCTTGAGAAGAAGCCCCGGAGAGGACAGCTGCTGTCTGCAGCCTGAGCTTTTGTGTTCCCAGCAATGACCCCTCGGGAGTCAATGACTAGAAAGGAAGGGAAGGGAAGGGAAAGGAAGGAGAGAAGAGGAAGAGAGCAGAGGGCAAGAAAGAGAGACAAAGGCAGGTGAAGGGAAAGGAGGATGCATCACATAGGCCATTTGTCACACAAGAGAGGAAGCCAATTCAAGTCAGCTTAATAAATAAAAAAGCATGTGTCGTCAAGCCAGAGGGGATGGTGCTGGATGGTGCTAGATGATGAAACGGGATTCGTGAATATGCATATAGGTAGGCCTCAAGAAAACTCTGGAACAAGGAATTAGAAAATCTTCAAAACTCCAGGGAAGATGGAGAGCAGCTGCTGGGCGTGTCTGTCTGAGGTCGCTGGTGGCCTGCGTGGAAGCAGTTTGGGGGAAGCAATTCTGCCTATAGTGTTAAAAGCCAAAGTTTCATGGGATGAGGAGGTCAAGGACAACCCTGACATATTTTGGCTGGGAATGGGAAAGGAGAGGAATCACAGCTGGAGATCATAGAGATCTTAAGGGAACCCTGTACCCCCAGAAAGACTAGAACACACTCAAATGATTCTGGCAAAGAGCCAGTGGGAGCAGGGGTGATAGATCCTGAAGAGGCAAGAGGGACAGTGGCGTTAGGAAAGAGAAGGGGCAGCTCTTCCATCTGAACAAGGCCAATCAGAGTCAATAATTGAAGCCCTGGAAACCCACTTAAGTTTGTGTGTAGGGGAAATATTTGGAGTACAGGGATACTTATGTAGATCATGAGTGTAGGCTGAGTGGATGTATTAATAAAGCAATGGTGTCTGGCAACAGATGTACGAACTGGGCCTGTTATTGTTTATAAGATTTGTCCTAAGATAGGCACCTGTGCCCCTGGGCTATTTGGTATCTCAAGTAACAAACAGCACCCATCTATTACCACATGGAAGTAGGCCATCGAGCTACCCACAAGCAAGCCAAATTTCTCCAGAACATTTCAAATGAACTATAAAAGCTGGAGGAGCATGATGAAAGTCCCTAGAGCTGCAACAGAGCCTGGGTGGTCTGAGGGGTGTTGTTCTAAGCAGAAGCAGCAGGCGACATGCCTATGAGCTGAGCTTCTCTGCCCTCCCTGCCTTCCCATCTCTCCTCCTACCTTCCTGCTTTTGGTTGTGTCCAACAGCAGGGCAAATACTGCCTCTGCTAGAGTCAGGGCACCTCCTCTGTGAGTTCTAGGGTCCAGATGAAAGCCCAATAGAATAACTGGGCCGTTGAATTTCTAATTAAATCACTCCCACAAGCCTTTCTGTTTCCAGCTACTGAGATCATTAAGACTCAGATAATGGGACATCTCTTCCCACTTGGGGCCCATGAGTAACTGAAGGAGAGCATGTGGCCCCTCTACTACTTCACTGAAGAGAAACAGGGAGAAAAGGTCACTGACTAAAGCCCCAGAGATTTTGTTTCAGAACTGTCTCCTGAACATGGAAGATCTGGGGCATGGAGAATGGATTCACCAAGGCTTGCTTATAAACCGAATCAGCATTCATTTGTGCACCCATCCTAGTGACTCCCAAGTTCTGGAATTTAACATTCTAGGAAGTTCCATCCCTGATCCATCCATAGCCAGGGCGCTTGTGAGATCGTTAGAACTTGAAAAGGCTTGGAGAAGCTGTGAGTGCTGCTTGCCAGGAAAAATGAACTCTGCTAGGGACAGTCTAGTTTGCGTTGCTGATCCCCCACCCTGCCCCAGCTGCAGAGCATGTGCTGACTCAGGCTACATGACCCATAGGTCCTGAACAGTGAAGAACTTTGACAATGACTAGACAACCAGAAACACAGACGTTCACTAAGATGATACTAGCACTCAGTCCTGTGGTTAGGGCCTGGCTGCCACACCCACAGCCGGTGGAAAACAGGGAGCATCCTGGGCCCCAAGCATTTCCTGGTTAGGACTCCATTATCCTCACCAAGGACCACGCCAGGGAGCACAGAGAAATGGAAGTGCCCCATGGTCCACCTGTCTGACTCCAAACTGAGCCCTAGCCCCCTACCCCCAATCATGTTTACCTGCTTAGAAATTAGATTGCCTCAAGGAAGTGATATCTAATAAAGAAAAGGAATTGGATCTGGGGGTTCTAGGCATGAACAGAAAGCTAAGAGCAGCCCCTGAAATGTGAACAGACCAGTACTGTCCTTTCCTCAAAGGACAACAGCAGAAAGGTCATTACCACAAATGAGGAGTGTCGCCAAGTGCCTGGACACGTAAGACGAACTGTTTCACTGGTTTTGTTAAAATCATTCACACTCGAGACTCCTGAAATATTCAGACAAGAAGCCATTTTATAGCTGAGATGTGTCCTGGCCTGTTCAAGGAAGCTATGCTCTAAATTGCACCGTCTAGACTCCTGAAATATTCAGGGCGGCCTCTGTCTTCTCTCTGTCTCTGGCTGTCTGTCTCTCTGTCTCACACTCTCTCTTTAAATTTTTAATTTTTTAAAAAAATATTCAACCACTTCTCCTTACCTTGGGCCTTTTCTTTCACTTGCTGATTTCAGAAGCCATCTTAAAACTGAGGTGTGTCCTGGCTTGTTCATGTGACACGCTAGTGAGCCACGCAGTTTTCATTTTTTACATGTTAAAAAAAAATTCCCCTCTTTTTTTGGTAGCATTTTTCTATTTTTTTTTCTTTTTGCTTATATATTTTTCTAACCTTACTTTCTCACTCTAAGCTTCACTCTCCACACACTGAATGTCTAGATAGGCCTAGGTGCACAGTAGCCAAGCATCAGAATACTTTTAGAGTCATTGAAATCCTCAACGCTTATTGAACCTCCTGCTTTAATGAAGAAATTTCCTTTTATAAATCTGAACTCCTAATCTTTCTGTGGATACCATATTGTGAAGCACAGTGGAAGATAGATTTTATCAAAAAATGACCAGAAACAACTGCAGAGGCACAAGAAACATGAGAAATCAAGATAAAAAATCGCTCCCCTAAGGGAAAAGAACCATCCCTCATCATCCACAGACAGTACAGTAGAACTCGTGGAAATGTCTAATAGGGAATTCAGAATATTCATAGTGACAAAACTAAACGAGATGCAAGAGCTGAGAGATAATGAACTCCAGAGGATGCAGGAGAAAAGAAACAAGTTCCAGGAGGTGTTGAAGTTCTTCCATGACCTGAAAGAGGAAATACACACCATAAAAAAGAATCAAATGGAGCTATTAGAGATGAAGGCTGCCATTCAGGAAATCAAAACCTCCCTTGAAAGTGTTAAAAGCAGATTAGTCCATGCAGAAAATATAATCTAGGATGTGGAAGGCAAAACCTATGATCTAGGAAAAAAACAACCAAATTAAAACTGTAAAAATAACCCCTCCCCCAAATGAGAATACTATACAAGAAATACTAGACAGTATCTGGATAATCAGTGAGGAAACTACTAAGGGCATTGATAATCTATTCCATGAAATCTTGGAAGAAAACTTTCTAAAACTAGAGAGGCATTCAAATATCCAGACCCAAGAAATAGAAAGGACCCCTTATACAATCAGCCCAAGAAGATCTTCTCAGGGCACATCATAGCCAGGCTGGCCAAATCTACAAAGACAAGATACTAAAAGTGGTAAGAGAGAAACATCAGGTTACTTATAAAGGTTATCCAGTCAGGCTAACATCAATCCTCTCATCAGAAACGATGCAAGCAAGGAAAGAATGGGAAAATATATTCAAAGTGTTAAGTGAAAAACAGTTTCAGCCAAGAATACTATACCCAGCAAGATTATCTTTTACCTGGAAAGAAAGAATAAAAACATTCTCAGATAAACAAGACCTGAAAGAATTTGCCAATAGCAGACCCACTCTTCAAGAAGTTCTGAAAGGAGTGCTCTACCAGGAAAATTAAAAACACACACAGAAATAAGAGAACAAAAGGAAACCAAGAAAATGGCCAATTTAATACTAGGGACAAGAAATATCAATAATGACGTTGAATGTTAACTTCCAGGATTTAAACGGA
>NW_006159757.1:2286798-2287359 GCF_000334495.1 Tupaia belangeri chinensis | reverse complement strand
TGCCTAAGATCCCGAGAGGAGAATGGAGGAGAAGGGATTACGGCGTGGCCATCCCCCCTGGGGGGATTTCTCACTTATCTGTCTCTCTGTCTCTCTCTGTCTGTCTGGCATGCGCACACGCCCTATAACAAAAACCTCTCCAAAAAAAAAATAATAATAATAAAATAATAACTTGGACTTTTCCATCCCGGCATTGTAATCAGTAGAGACTGCAAAAGAGCAACCACACCAGAGGATTATCTTGAGAAAGATGTTGAAGGAAGAAAAAGAGACTGATCTTTGCTAGCAGATCGTGTATCACAAAATACTGGTAGGCAGGACTGAATTGAGAAGGTTTATGTGTGACTAGTGTGCTGGGCATTTGAATATTAAACAGTTCGAAGAGTTAACATGTAAATGCTTTCTCAAAAATATTGGGAACCAGCAGTTAGCGTAATGGCTATGTCACTGGACTCCCACGTAGTCGACCGCGGTTTGCATCCTGGACCCGGTGGCTTAAAACTCACGCTGGGCGCGTGTGCGTGCGTGCCCAAGATCCCGAGAGGAGAATGGAGAAGGGAT
>NW_006159757.1:2267093-2286742 GCF_000334495.1 Tupaia belangeri chinensis | reverse complement strand
GGGGGGTGATTTCTCGCTTTCTGTCTCTCTGTCTCTGTCTTGTCTGGCGAGCGCACGCGCCCTATAGCGAAAACCTCTCAAAAAACAAAAAAATTTAAAACCATACTGTTTCTGTTGTTATAGAGTCACAAACAAAATTATAAGAAATATTTTGAACATTATCTTTAAAATTCAGTATTCTGAAATTTTCAAAGTTGTTTATTAACTGTCAAGAACTGGAGTATGAACAAAAATTTTTTGATATATAAAGTAAATGTTTGTGGGAAAATGTAAAAATAAATAAACCAATGGAAAAAAGAAAAAACAAATCATTCACACTCAATCAATTGGGAACAGAAAGGGATTCAGAGTTCTGGGACCCTCCTAACCCCCTGGGTTGTGGATTGTTTCCCTCAGCAAGTGACTTCAAGGGAGGAGAACTGGGGTGCTGCGGCTATGTTCAGCCCCCGAACAGTGCCTCTTGTTGCCACAGTGTTCTAAGCTCACAGACGCCTCTCTGGAGCCAACTGAAGACTCTGAGCAGTACGGTGACCCAGGCTTGTCCCCTGCCTTCCAATCTCCCATCCATCACAGGACCTGAAAAGAGACTAGCGAGAACCCTAAAGCCTGCCATCTGAGTGTTCCAAAAGGGTATGTAGGGTGTGGGGTTGTGCATGAGTCGCAAAAGTTGTGTGACCTGTGGCCTTAGCCAGCTCAGTTATATCACATGATAGGGGACCTGGAGAGGAGCATCACCATGGTAACCAAGGTTCAGGAGGCCCTATGGCTCAAAAACCTCTCCTGTGGCACCACTCCTAGCAGACCCCCTTAATACCCACCATGCAAGCAAAAGGGCGAGGGTCACCAAGAGAATCTTGGCAGAACCCTCCTTCCTCCTGGCCCCACCTTCTGCTCTCACACTCCCTATGTCCCATCTCTCCTGCTCCCTCCCCATCCTCTCCCCTTCTCCTGAGCACTGAGCATCACTTGAGGTCCCATCATTCATCTTAGAGAAAAGTTCCCAATTAATAGATTATATTTACGACTACAAAAAGTCGTCTGAAGCACTGCACTGCCCTACAGAGATCATTTCATTTCACACCCTAGAAAGTCCAACAGTGCTTCGATAGGCACTGCCGTTGTGCCCACTTCACAGATGAGGAAGCTGAGGTTCACAGAGTCTAGTACTTGTCCAAGATCACTGGCAGCCAGGGTTGACCCCAGGCCATCTGGCTTTGAGCTCTTCACCACTTTCCTTTTCCTTATTACAACTCCCAGAGCAATCGAGCGCTAAATTCAAGTACTCTGGAGGAAGAGAATGCCAAATGACCCCAAGCCTTAATCACCAAAAATGACTTTGCACAGGGCACATATACGATGGCATCTTTGGGGAGAAACCCTCCCAGGACTGACTGCCATTGCTCACTAGGGAATCCTTTATTTCTCCTGTTGCTAACCTGCAGGAGGGTGTATCACATCTAAGCCATCCTATCACTACTACCCTACCCTGTCTTCCATGTGTTCCTTTTCCAGGGCCCCCTGCCCTATGAGGTAGCTGTCACTGTTTTGACAAGGAGTTTTCCAGTCTTTTCTGATGCTGAGGGACACATGCACAGTGGGATTTTGGGGAGGACTGTTAGATGCCTACTAGGAGAATGGATCATCAGGCCTCCAGCTCACAGCCCCAGGTAGGCCAGCTAGAGCCAGCTGTCCTCAACCACAGATGTTGTTCCAGCTACCTTCAGGGGTCCAGGGACTTCTCGGCCAAGCAATTCCTCAGTCTGGCTTTGGATGCCATCTTTCTCTTGGGCACACCACCCTGTGACACAGACATGGAGATTAACCTCTCCTGGCCTCCAGGGCCTAGGGTAGTTCATGCTCCCACATGCCCACGATCTTGTGGCCACTCGGCTGCTCCATTTCACTCAACAGGTCTGCAAGGACACCTGCAACAGTGGGCATTGAAGATAGTGGTAAGAAATCCCCCCAGCTCCCTGCTCAGAGCCAAGAGTCACTGGAGGAGACAGCGAGTGGGCGGGTCATGCTGTGGGCAGAAACAGCAACAGGTTGTTAGGGCGAGTTCTGGTCCCAGTCTGCCCCCTGGAAAGCTGTGTGACCTCAAGCCTTGTTTCCCACTTATAGAATGAGGGGGATTGGGCCAAGTCAGTGGGTTCTGCAGTGTCCTAGAGCTCCCAGGATTCTGAGATGGGCCTGCATGTCTGCAGGTGGCAGAGTTGACCTGTTTCACCCACAGACAGAGCCTGCAGAGACTAGGCTCCAGCAACACTGCTAGGAGATGGGGGGAAGTGGCTTTGGTGGGAGGAGGAGGAGGAGATGGACCCCACCCAGAAACTCCACTTTTGTCTACACTATGTACTTTGTTTCCAGAAGGATCTGCAGCTCAGGAAGGTTGGCCCCTTGCGGACTAGACGCTCTTGAATGCTCCTACCAGAGGAATGCTCCTCACACCCACACACACACACCCACACTGGGTGGCCAAGGAGCCTTGGGGGCCTCGTTCAGCCTGTGGGCCTGGAGATGGCTGCCTGAGTCACAGTATGAGACAACTCCAAGACTCCAAAAGCATCATGCTGACGTCAGGAGAGACCTCAGAGGTATCCAATTCAGAGAGTGCAGCTGTCCAAAGTCACGCAGCCAGCCTGGGCACAGCCATGAGCACGTGACCCAGAAGCATGGCCCCACTTGCTCTGGCTCCCTCATAAGCCACTCTGCCCAAGCTGGAGCAGGACAGGGGCCAGGGAGGCCCCCAATACCTCCCTCCCTATCCACTGGCAGCCACCCCCAAAAGGTCCTTGTGCCCAGCAGTGAGGATGTGGTCAGAAGCTCATGAAGTCAGTGTCAGCAAGGCGTGGGGCCCTGCTCTGTGTCCCTACCCTTCGAGGCTGCTTCCAGGAGCACGCTCTCTGCAGATGTCACTCCGAGAGCTGATTTGAAAAAGCAAATTCAATGGAAACAGTATTCAATTGAGAGTGCAGAGGGAGTTTAACAGGCAGAATGCAATTATGCGAGCTGGCACGTGCCCAAGTCACTGGTGCTCACAGGGAGTCCACTTGGTCTCAGTGGCAATGGCGCAAAACGACACCAGAGGCAGTCAGCTTCCCAGTCTGTACAGAGATGGGACTCAGAAAGTGGCGTGTCGCCAAGACTCTGGCTCTCGGGTCTTCCTGCCTCATGCTCCTCACCCACTGCTGGGTCTGCCTGAGCCTTCCCCCCAGTTCCGCTTCCCAAGTGTTCCCAGGGCAAGGTGGCCCACACCAGGCACCCACCACAGAGGTGCTCTCATCCTGAAGCCCCAGAGGCAGGCATGGACGACCCAGAAAAGTGCCCTGATGGGAAGCAGCACCTTTCGATCATTTCAGCCCTTGGTCCTTAGTGCGTCTGACTTTGAGAAAAGGACCCAGAAGCCAGCAGCTCGGGGAGCATGCAGACAGCCAAGGGTCTTGATTCTGGCTGAGCCTCTCCCTGGCCATGGGTGAAGAAAGCAAGCAAGCGTCAGACCTCAGACCTCATGCTGGGCAACCCTTCCCTGTCCTGTCCAGCCCTCTGCCCTCTGCTTTGATTTACATCAATGCCTGACTGTCCCCACCCACCATGGGACCTGTTTCACAGTCAATAAGCCTCCCATGCAGAGGATGCTGGGCTTCTGCCCGGACCCTTCTCTGCACAGGGCACACGTGGTGGTGGAGACTGAACACAATGAAATGCAAGTCATGCTGCAATCTTGCAAGGTCTGAGTGAGGTGTCTGGGGAGCTAGAGGAGGGAATGACTGTTTCTGCCCAGGGGGAACTGGGACAATTCACAGAGTAGGTGACATTGGAGCTGGGAGTATTGAACAGATCATTAAGAATTGGATGACAATTTCCCCAGCTGGGCTGAGAACACTGCTCAGCTCCCCTAGGGCAGAGGAGCTGTCTGCAGTCAGGTCCTGGCATCAAGGGAACCTGGGTCATGCCGGGCCACATTCCTGGCAGCACACTGATGCGGGTGGTGTCAAGGGCTTACACTCAGCTGTGCCCCCTCCTCTACTTCATGCCCGGATCCACTCTTATTCATTAATCTTTCCCTCCATTATGTACGGCTTTTCTGTCCTCACTGCAACATTATCATTCCTCTTAAGACACACAATTGAACATACGCAACCGTAGGGAAAATCATTTCATGAACCCTATTACCTAAATCCCACAATCGTTCAACTCAGGGCCAGTCTTGTTTCTTCCATATTCCCCTCCTACAACTCTCATCTCTACCCCAGAAATCACATCATTTTATCTGCAGATATTTCTGAATTATCTTGAAAAGATCAGCGTTTTCTTAACACATATCCGCAATACCATGTTTCTTTTTAAAAATGTTATGAGGACCAGGCAGTGGCACAGTGGTAATCCAACTGAACCTACACAGAAAAGGTCCTGGGGGGACCAGCAGTTAGCATAATGACTATGTCACTGAATTCCCATGTAGTCGACTGCGGTTCGAGTCCCGGACCTGGTGCCTTAAACTCACGCTGGGCGCGTGTGCGTGCGTGCCCAAAAATCCCAAGAGGAGAATGGAGGACAAGGGGTTGCAGCGTGGCCATCCCCCTTGGGGGGTGATTTCTCGCTTTCTATCTCTCTGTCTCTCTCTGTCTTTCTGGTGAGCACACGCGCCCTATAGCGAAAACCTCTCAAAAAAAAAAAAGAAAAGAAAAGGTCCTGGGTTTGCATCCTGGGATATCCCTGAGCAGAGTGGGTGTATGTACCTCTGATCATGGCAGGCTAAAATCGGGATGGGCCGTGGCATCAGGACCCTGTTGAAGATGCTTGTCACTCTTTCTCTTTCTCTCTCTTTTTCCCTGTCTTTCATGGAAATAAACAAATTTTAAGAAAATACTATTGCAAAATCCAAAAACCAAAACCACAAAAGAATGATGCCAATTTCTGAATATTATTGAATATGTAGTCAGTGTCCCTCTCTCCTTTGCATTTTCTATCCATTGATATGTAAATCTGGAAACAAGCTGATTTTTAAGTGTGAAACTATTTTGGGCAAGAAACTTCAAAGGTGGTGAGGTTACCAATCAATCTTGTCCTAGACACAACCCTTGCCACATGTATTAGCTAGAATGCATCTAAAAAAGAGAACCGTCAGGCCAGCTGCAGTAGCATAGCAGTGGCATAATGCTCTGTAATGTGGAGGCCATATGGGAAGGTTTCAGGTTCACATCCTGGGTCCTCCCCCTACACACCAGGCACACGTGTGCCCATGATCCTGGCAAGCTGAGGCTGGGAGAGGATTGTATCATGAAGACCAGGTGGGGGTACCTGTCTATCTCTCTCTCTCTCACTATATATATATATATATGTATATATATACATATATATACATATATATATATATAAAATATATACATAAAAAAAGAGAAACTTCATATGGAAAAAGCAGAATGAATGCTTCATTCTTTATCATCTCATGCCAGCTTCCCAAAGAATGAACTGTCTCCCCTGACATCCTCCCAAAGTGGCCAGCGTGGATATTATTTTAGCAGTTATCAAGGTGTGGATTTCAGCACATTTGGTGCATTTTAACCCTCTGCGGTCAATCCCTTGCAGTTACTGGCCTAACCGAGGCTCACCTCCAGCCTGGAGGAACTCCTTCGGCTCTTGCGATCACTCTGAGCTTCCTTGCTTTCTTGTGATGAGACATTCCAGGCACCTCTCCTACATTCATCTCACTCTTGTTTATCTCAGTAGCAAGTCTCCTGACCCCAGCCTCCAATCTGTCTATGTCTCCACTGCAGCTTGATTAATCTTTCTTCATATTAATCTCAGCTGTTTCTCTTCCTGGGAGGGAGGTACAGGGGAACACACAGGAGTTTCAGATGGGAGAGAGCTGAGTGTAAAAATTGGTTGGGTTGATTATAAGTTATGTAAATTTGAACTGGGCCTTGATTACTTCATTTATAAAAATAGGAATAACATGAGGTCGATGGAAAAGTCATGATACATTTATGCATAGAAAAATATAGAAAAAAATACGTCATAACTTTTCTGATGACCCACTAGCATCTTACCTCACAGGAGCATGGTAAAGATGAAATAAGTGTGAAGGCCCTTAGAATCTGGTGAGTAGTAAATGCATGTCAACATGTACTCCCTTTTTTCTTTCCCTTCCCAAGAAACATCAGTGGTTCTCCATGTCCATACCATTGCCCAGACTTTCAGGCCCCTTATCCCCCAGACTGTTTCCAGGTGTTTCTGGACTCTTCTCTCCATGCACCTGTCACCCTAGTCCAGCCATGCCTCTCACCTGAGTCTCTAACTCACCTTGACATACACTGCCCCCTTTATCTTTAATACCCCACATTTCTTGTTTACCCCAATGCAATGCTCTGTTGAGACCCAGCATGGAGCCTCCTGCTTCCCGACCCCTTTAGGCCTCACTTTCTCCCCTCCCCTCCATCAAAACCTGCTTGGGGTAACCACACCCTGCTGTGGACATGGACATTTGCATTAGTACTGACAAATGTGGGCAGAAGACACTAAGGGACTGCTCCTTCTTTTTTTTTTTTTGGAGAGGTTTTTGCTATAGGGCACGTGCACTCGCCAGACAGACAGAGAGAGACATAGAGACAGAAAGCGAGAAATCACCCCCCGGGGGGGTGGTCACGCCACAATCCCTTCTCCTCCATTCTCCTCTCGGGATCTTGGGCACGCACGCACATGCGCCTGGCGTGAGTTTTAAGCCACCGGGTCTGGGACGCAAACCGCGGTCGATTACATGGGAGTCCAGCGACATAGCCATTACGCTAACTGCTGGCTCCCGGGACTGCTCCTTCTTGAAGCTGCATTGGTCTGTACACACCCCCGGATGCACATTGGTGTATATGACACTGACAATGGATGCAGGGTATGTTTGTGTGTGTGTGTGTGTGTGTGTGTGTGCCTGAGTGCATGGGTTTATGCATGTATGAACGTGTCTCTTTGCATACACGTGTGTCTGTATACAGAAACATATCTACATCTACAAACATATATCTATGTATGAATGTGTGTGTACATGTGTGCATATAGATGTGTCTCACATGCCAGTGTGTATGTGTACACACATGCAGTGTACATGTGAGCACCTCGGTGTCCTTGTGTGTGTACATGCATGTGGAACCCATACACACAGGACGTCAGTCTCCTGGCCTGTTCTCTCTGGCTCAGACTTCAGGCAGGTCATGAGAGGACACTTTTCGGAGACTTAGTGATTGTCTCCTAGAGGGTCTCAGTTCTCTGAGCCACATATAACCCTCTTCTGGAACAAGAAGAGCCATAAATTACTACAGAAATGTCCTGTTCAAGATATGGTGGTCAGACCGCAAACCAGTGATGAACTCAACGCAGAATGGTGGAAGAACAGCCCATGGGGTAGTGATGGGGTGCGGTAAGCTACTAACCTGCCCCCCGCCTGGCGCCACACCATCCCGACAGGCACCCAGGCTATGCATGTCCCCCGCAGCCCTCCCTGGGTCCGAGTCTGTCTCAGAGTCAGGCCTCCAGGCGGCTCTCCATAACTGTTGTGCGGAAGGAGAGAGAGAACTGCCATTTCAAACAAAGCCCAACCGCAGACTCTTCACTGACTAGAGACAAAACTGAGATTTAAGATAGGTGATCTTTTGTTTTGAGAAAAATCAACAACAAACCTTTGATAAGCTTCCCTGAATTTGGGGGGATGTAAAAGACATGCCTGCTTCCACCCGAAGTCAAATACATGACCCAGATGAATGGGGTTTAGCCAACACAGGGTTTAAAAAAATCTCAGCAAAATAAACATAGCAATTCAAGCAAAAAACAACGATGACCTTGAATTCCCCCTGGAGGATAAGAGAGTAGTGGGACTAAAATGAAAGAGTGGAGGGGAGAGGGCAGTGGGAGGAAGGGAAGTAGCCAGTAATGAAGTCCCTGGGAGGGCTGGCAGGGGCTCCTTCGGGCTGCCGCAGTCTCCGCTTGTCCCCCATCAGCACTGCAGTGAATCCACCCCTGCTTCCCAAACCCTCAGGAAGAGGCCTGGGGCTGATGTGCTTCAGGAGACAAGGAAGTAGGCCAAGTCCCAGAGCGCTGGCAGCTAGGAACTGAGGCTGCAGGAGCAGGGCCTTGGTGCCCCGGGTGTCAGGAAAGCAGGCTGCTGCAGTGTGAGACAGCCCCCGGTTATTCTAGTGGAAGGTGGCCCTTGCCAAAGGGGAGGAGGTTGTGTTCTTTCTACAATCCAGTATAAAAGGGCTGATTTAAGGGATGTTAAAGGGATGGTGTCACTTCCTCTCCCGCCCCGCCCGCCAATGGATAGAGCAGGGGCCTGACAGTGGTGCTGCTGTAACACCACACTCTGTGAGATGGACCCACGTGAGAAGGCTCCAGGAGCACCTCCAGAGACCTCCCTGTACACGTGGGGCACACCAGGCTGGCTGAGGCTGGGGGCGGATTGTGGCATAAAGACCTATTGGGGGTATCTGTCTGTCTCTCTACAGAAGAAATAAACGTTAAAAAAAAAAAAAAAAAAAAAAAAAAGCTACATTTTGGAAGGCAGAAACAGAGTTGTCTTCCAGCCTTCGTGTCACTATTGGTAGCATATTCCATGATGGGGCTGGAAGCCACATGCCTATTACAGTTTGGGTCCCCAGCCTGGTCAGTCTGAAAACACACCAGGGACATTATGTATGTCTAAGATCTTGGCGGGATAGGGTCTGGAGAAAGGAGATCCAGGCATAGCCAAGCCCTGTGGACAGCGTGTCTGTCTGTCTCTTGTGCGTGCATGCACACACTTTTTTTTTTTTTTTGAGAGTTTATTTTTTCTTTTTTTTTTTTTTTTTTTCTTTTTCTTTTTGCTATAGGGGGCAAGCACTCGCCAGAGAGATAGAAAGTGAGAAATCCCCCCCCAGGGGGGATGGCCACACCGCAATCCCTTCTCCTCCATTCTCCTCCCGGGATCTTGGGCATGCATGCACCCGCGCTCGGCGTGAGTTTAAGCCACCGGGTCCGGGACTCGAACCGCAGTCGACTACATGGGAGTCCAGTGACATAGCCATTATGCTAACTACTGGTCCCCAGACACTCTATCTTGAATTTAAAATAAATAGGTAGGTAGAGATGATGATAGAGCATTTAGGGACAACCCGATGATAAAGATTCTTTGCTTGGCTAAACTTTAGCTAGTGTCTTAGTCTGTTATTTTGCTGCAAACAGATACACCTGAGGCTAGATGAATCAGCAAGATCTAGAGTTTAATAACACCCAATTCTGTTAGCCAGAAAGTCTACCGGCATCACCGAATGGCAGGAGGCAGAACTTTTAGCAAATCATGGTCTGTATGTATACGGTTTTCTGCCACTCTGCTCTCTTTCCTCTGTTTTTACACCCACCATAACTCAATCTCAGAGGCCTGGTCCTAATGACACTGTCACACCCAAAGGCCCATCCTGGGATACCACAAAGAAATGACATTTTCACTTAATACTTTTACAATACAATCAAGTCTCCATACTTGAATTTCTGGGGGACATCTAATCACCACTCACTAAGATCAAATTCGAAAACGTAAAGCTCTGGGGGAACTTGATCCAAGCCACAACCATCAGGCTCCCATACGTTCTCCTAGGTCATCTGTGTGCTTCTTTGTAAAATCTAGTTTTAGCGAGCCCCCTCCTACAGGACTTTAGTAAGAAAGCCCCACCCTCTGTATTTGATCACCTCCCATATCGGATTGTTCCCCAACCTTCTCCCTCCCCCGGTGATGCCTGATCACTCTGACCTGTCTTCAGCAAGAATCCTGATGGGGGGCAACCTATTTTCTGGAACTTCTCCCTTCTTGAGAGCTCTGTTTTTCCTTCCCTCTCCTTTAATAAACTCCCTGCTTTGCTACCTACAAAAAAAAGTAAGAAGAAAGAAAGAAAGAAAGAAAGAAAGAAAGAAAGAAAGAAAGAAAGAAAGAAAGAAAGAAAGAAAGAAAGAAAGAAAGAATCAATCAATCCTGATAGATGGATTTAGCCAGAACCTCCCCTCACCAAGATGTTTCTTCTTAGTAATTTTCCATCCACTGACCCCACTCTGCCCCTTAGCTATAAATCCGTACTAGTCCTGCCGTGTTCAGAGTGGAGCCCAATCTCTCTTCCCAGCTACTCGACCCCTTTGCAGTGTTCCCCTGCCTGTCACCGCCGTCCTGAATAAAGCCTGCCTTACTGGGCTTTAAGACACATCATTGAATTGCTTTTCTCTTTAACACTGTGGCAGCTGACTGGGTTGCAGGTGTTTTCTGATTAAGGGAAGTGGCTGTGGAGGCTGGTGTGTGGCCCAGCACCGATCCCGAATATCAGGTCAACCACTTCCAGGGCTTGGTGGGGGCTGAGAGCAGGAGGAGGTTCCTAGCAACCGACGCACCACGTGTCCTCACATAATAACATTTAATAACAGTGCACAAAGCCCAGGTCGCATTCTAACAGAGGCTTCAAAATGCCGCCCCCACCTCCTTCACAGGCTTGTCACAGGAACAAAGAGTCTGAGGGTGCGAAAGAACTGGCACTCCCCAACTGTCAGCCCCTCTGCTTGCAAAGACCCTACATCCAGCCCTACATAGTCCTGAGGCTCGGTTTCCCCACTGGTATCAGGGCGACTTGTCCTCAGCCCACCTCCAGGGAGTGGGCCTGTGATAGACACTGGGGCACGTGCCTTGAAAACCACATGTGAGCTGCCTCTGATTCTAACAAAGAAATAGAACATGCTTTTGTGCTTCTTTCCAGAGCAAGTTACATATGCAGGTTCTCCTCCCACGCGCACCCAACCCAGGTTTGTCACCGGGGACACTGGAGCCCCTGAAAACAGGCACGTGCCACAGGGCCAGCCTCCCTGGAGACTCTGACAGCAGAATCCTTAGAACTCTTCTACCTGAGAGCCGTGGAAATCCAGGCTCCAAGTGGTCAACTGAGGTTACTCCCTTGGTTCCCAGGAAACCCTATAATCAGCTCCCTTTTTATTTCAAATATTTTTCAATGAGACAAAGACCAGGATTTTTTCCCTGCTGTCTAGGGAAAACTGTTCTCGTTTATGGAGCTCATGAGGCTAGCACATCCAAGCTTGGTTTCCACACAGAGCATGTCCAGAGAATCCCTAGAAAATGGCCACCTGCTGTCCTGACATCCCTGGATCAGGGCAGCAACAAGGAACAGGCCAGTGAGGCATTCTGGGTGCAAACTTAAGGGGTACTCAACTCTTAGACAAGTCTGGGAGTCTCCTTAGGTGTCTCCTGGACACCTCACCTGACTCATCCTAGACCCAGCCCTGCTAGGAGAAAATTCTTTATTGTGTTGGAGGATTTGTAGATACTGGAAGTTTCTCTAACATCTCCCTAAGATCTTCTTCTTCCACTGGAATAAACTTTGTTGGGAGAGAGAGACTGAGAATAGAGATACAGAGAGATGCTCAGAGGGCCCTGCTAGATGCCCTAGTGTTGTAAGTGACCTGCTTTCTCCTCAGCCTCGCTTTCCTTCCTCATCCTTTCCAGCCTGATTTTGCCACGTCTTCCCAGCTCCACCAGGGACTTAGTTCTGGGAGACTTCCCACAGGCATCCTCCTCCCTGATAGGGTACCACATTTGCCTTAGAGTTGTTCCATCCTTTGAGTCCCCTCACTCATTTATTCTGGACCTCCTGGCTGCAAACCTCTGGATGCAGCATCAGGGTCCCGTCCTGAGCAAAGCTGACAGTCATCAGTGACCATCTGTCTTCCCCTCAAAATGTGAAAAATCGTATTTTACCACAGTGCTAATTCAAAGACAGATATATTCAGATTATCTGACATTTCCTTCCATCTAAATATTCATTTTTTCTTTTTAATTTTAAAGAATTATTTATTTAATTTTGTTTATTCATTCGTTTATTTTAATTTGACCAGAGAGAGAGAGGGAAAGTGAGAAGGTAAGCCACCAGGTCTGGGATTTGAACCGTGGTTGGCCATGTGGGAGTGTCCAGCACCTTAACCACCACGCCACCTACGGACCACTCCTTCAAATTTTTTAAGAAAAGAAAATTAAACCATTTCCATGAGCCTCTCCTGGGGTGTGGCTCCCAGTTTTGTTTATTCATTCGTTTATTTTAATTTGACCAGAGAGAGAGAGGGAAAGTGAGAAGGTAAGCCACCAGGTCTGGGATTTGAACCGTGGTTGGCCATGTGGGAGTGTCCAGCACCTTAACCACCACGCCACCTACGGACCACTCCTTCAAATTTTTTAAGAAAAGAAAATTAAACCATTTCCATGAGCCTCTCCTGGGGTGTGGCTCCCAGGGAAGGTGTCCTGCTGGGTCCTGGCCCTGGCAGACAAACACTGGTTCCGAGTGAGTACAGCCTGGCTGACAGTCCATGCATGCGCTGCTGTGTTCTCAGCCCTGGCCACACTTTAGAATACTCCCTCAAACAGAGGTGGGGGATGATTTTTAGAAATCCTTGGCCCAAGTGGCACTCAATCAGGATACCAGAACCTCAGTGGTTGGGTCCCAGGTTTTAGGACTTTTTTAAAGCTCCCCCATTGATCTGAGTGTGAGGTCAAGGTTGAGAATTCATGGTTCTCACTCCTAGGTGTCCAGTGGAATTGTTTGAGCTTTGTAAAAGCCAGGGAGGGACCAGCAGGTGGCATAATGGTTATGTCACTGGACTCCTACATAGTCAACTGCAATTCAAGTCCCAGACCCGGTGGCTTAAAATTCATGCCAGGCACATGTGTGTGCATGCCCAAAATCTTGAGAGGAGAACGGAGAAGATATTGTGGTGTGGCCAGCCCTCCAGGGGTGATTTCTCACTTTTTGTCTCTCCATCTCTCTAGTGAGTGCTCGTACCCTATGGCAAAAAAAACCTCTCTATTAAAAAAAAACATAGCTGGGGAGAAGAGGCTGTGCAGGTATAGCCCAGGCCATCCTGAGGTTGACAAGGGAGTGGATCCTGCCATGGCCTGGGCTCAGGCCTGTCTCTGCGGGCCTTCACTCCTGCCCTTCTTTCTCACTGTGTCTGCTGACCCACTTCTAGGCTGCAGAAAGGCAAGAAGGCAGGGTGATGGGAGGGGTGAGAGGGTGGGTCAGTGATCATGATGGTGATATCCCAGGGGACACAAAACTAGCCACAGTCCAAAGGGACACCCTCAAAGGGCTGTGTCTCTGTCCCACCAGGACTTCCTTGTGTCCAGGGAGTAGAGGAAACAGCACCCTGTAGGTGGGTGGCCTGAACCCACAGTTTACACTTCAGAGCACGGTGCACGCAGAAGACCACACTGGAGAGGGGACCAAGGCCTCAGGAGAGAACAAGTAGCCAGAAGGTGAGGGCAGAGGGGATCCTGGGGTCCACGTAATGCCCAGGGCCAGTGGACCCTCAGTCCTACTAGTACTTTTGAAGCTCTAGCTATGGCTTCTTGAGGGAGGGGCTGAGGAGGAAAAGATGGGGATGCTGACTCTGAAACTGAGACCTAGGCCAGGCCAGGGAGGGGTTCAGTGAGGGACAGATAGGCAGGAAATCACAGAAGGCAAAGCACTTCTAGCACCCCAAGAACCAACTTAGGAAGTCAGTATGGAGTCTCAGTTTTCTCCACCTCAGGAAGGGATCAAAGCATCTGGGGCGTGGTCTGTGCAGTGGGGCAGGAGGCCCAGGGGAGGAGGCAGGAAGAGGCTGAGGTTAAACCCCCAAGGACAACATCGGGTCTTTATCACCTCTGTGCCAGGTTTGGTTGTAACTGGGGTTATTGTGAGCATTAAATTACCTCTCTTTTCTTCCTTTTCTGAGAGAGATTGGGGGAGAAAGGTAATGGGAGAGAAACAGATTTCTGACAGGGTCTGGCTGTGTTGTGATCCTCCTGCCCTAAACTCCCAATTAGCTAGAGTCACAGGTGCATTAACTGTGCCTGGACTGTTCACGTTGGCCCGGGAAGTGAACCTAGGCTCCCCTACGGCTTCCAACCTCCCAAGAGGTGGGACTACTTGTGCACCACTGTGGTTGGGCCACCACTTTCAATTCTAATTAAATATGAACACTGAAATATAGGCCCCTTGACAGCAGGTATGCTGTCCCTATTGTTTTCTCAACTGTGGTAAAATTCACCTAACATGAAACTTAAAAGCTATAACATTTTTTATTTTTTTGTCTCTCCATCTCTCTAGTGAGTGCTCGTACCCTATGGCAAAAAAAACCTCTCTATTAAAAAAAAACATAGCTGGGGAGAAGAGGCTGTGCAGGTATAGCCCAGGCCATCCTGAGGTTGACAAGGGAGTGGATCCTGCCATGGCCTGGGCTCAGGCCTGTCTCTGCGGGCCTTCACTCCTGCCCTTCTTTCTCACTGTGTCTGCTGACCCACTTCTAGGCTGCAGAAAGGCAAGAAGGCAGGGTGATGGGAGGGGTGAGAGGGTGGGTCAGTGATCATGATGGTGATATCCCAGGGGACACAAAACTAGCCACAGTCCAAAGGGACACCCTCAAAGGGCTGTGTCTCTGTCCCACCAGGACTTCCTTGTGTCCAGGGAGTAGAGGAAACAGCACCCTGTAGGTGGGTGGCCTGAACCCACAGTTTACACTTCAGAGCACGGTGCACGCAGAAGACCACACTGGAGAGGGGACCAAGGCCTCAGGAGAGAACAAGTAGCCAGAAGGTGAGGGCAGAGGGGATCCTGGGGTCCACGTAATGCCCAGGGCCAGTGGACCCTCAGTCCTACTAGTACTTTTGAAGCTCTAGCTATGGCTTCTTGAGGGAGGGGCTGAGGAGGAAAAGATGGGGATGCTGACTCTGAAACTGAGACCTAGGCCAGGCCAGGGAGGGGTTCAGTGAGGGACAGATAGGCAGGAAATCACAGAAGGCAAAGCACTTCTAGCACCCCAAGAACCAACTTAGGAAGTCAGTATGGAGTCTCAGTTTTCTCCACCTCAGGAAGGGATCAAAGCATCTGGGGCGTGGTCTGTGCAGTGGGGCAGGAGGCCCAGGGGAGGAGGCAGGAAGAGGCTGAGGTTAAACCCCCAAGGACAACATCGGGTCTTTATCACCTCTGTGCCAGGTTTGGTTGTAACTGGGGTTATTGTGAGCATTAAATTACCTCTCTTTTCTTCCTTTTCTGAGAGAGATTGGGGGAGAAAGGTAATGGGAGAGAAACAGATTTCTGACAGGGTCTGGCTGTGTTGTGATCCTCCTGCCCTAAACTCCCAATTAGCTAGAGTCACAGGTGCATTAACTGTGCCTGGACTGTTCACGTTGGCCCGGGAAGTGAACCTAGGCTCCCCTACGGCTTCCAACCTCCCAAGAGGTGGGACTACTTGTGCACCACTGTGGTTGGGCCACCACTTTCAATTCTAATTAAATATGAACACTGAAATATAGGCCCCTTGACAGCAGGTATGCTGTCCCTATTGTTTTCTCAACTGTGGTAAAATTCACCTAACATGAAACTTAAAAGCTATAACATTTTTTATTTAAAGCTATAACCATTTTTAAGTGTATAGTTCATTAGCACTTAATACATTCAACACCGACATCATCAATTTCCAGAAATTTTTTTTTATCATCTCAACCTGCCACTATGTACCTATTAAGCAAAAACTCCCCATTCTCCCTTCGTCTCTCCCAGCCTCTGTAGTCTCTGTCTCTATGGTTTTGACAATTTTAGGGACATCATGTAAGTGGAATCAGACAGCGTTTGTCCTGTGTGACTTTTTTCACTTAGTATAAAGTCCTCAAGTTTCAGCCATGTGGTAGAATGTGTTAGAATCACCTCCCTTATCTCTTAATTGCCACTGGGCATGTACACATACCAGAGAGAAACGGATAGTGGGAGAAGGCACTCCCAATGGGTTGAAATCATGCTGCAATCCCTTCCCCTATATCTCTCCATCCTGTTGGGATTTTAAGCACATATGCACACATTCCAGTGTATTTCTCAGGAGACAGACCAGGATTCAAACTATGGTTGGCCATGTGGGATCCAGCTCATTTTAACCAGTAGGTTACAGGGATGGCCTTCTTTTCTTTTTCTTTTCTTTTTTTAAATTCATGATAGAATGCATGCATAAGACAAAAAGAGAAAGAGAGACAAAGAGACAAGCCCTCTTCATAGGGCTCAGTCATATCACAATCCCTTTCTTCCAGTCTTTCAGCCCCCCAGGATCCTGGGCACTTGTGCACATGCCTGGAATGTTTTCAGGCCAACCAGATCAGATACTCAAACCATGGTTGGTATGTGGCTTCCAGTTCTGCAGTCTAGTATGCTGCAACTTTGGTATGCTACTCCTGCCTTTCCTTTTTTTTTTTTTTTTTTTTGCTATAGGGTACATGCGCTTGCCAGACAGAGACAGAGAGACAGAAAGCGAGAAATCACCCCCCAGGGTGGATGGCCATGCCACAATCCCTTCTCCTTCATTCTCCTCTCGGGATCTTGGGCACGCACGCACACGCGCCCAGCGTGAGTTTTAAGCCACCAGGTCTGGGACGTGAACCATGGTCGACTACGTGGGAGTCCAGCGACATAGCCACTACACTAACTGCTGGTCCCACTCCTGCCTTTCTAAGGCAGAACAATCCCTAACCTGTTGTATGCTAGACCACATTTTATTTTCCCACAGGGCTTGGTCCCCTTGTCCACTGCTGTATGACTACTGGCACACAGGTGTTCAAGCATATGCTAGAGAATGATTTTAGTGAAAAGATCCCTCCAAGCACTTCTTTTGGGCACACAGTGTACCTTCCAGAAGTACTAGCCATTGTTGTGATCAGCTCATTTGGTTCTAAAATCTGATGACAAGATTTCTTGGTCATCAAGAAGTCTGATGTGGGTGACACCCTCTATCATCCACAGAAAAGAGTCACACACAGGCACAGGTCTGGGCACTGCCAGGAAGTAGCGACATTCTCTCACGGCCACCTCTAAACGTGTAGGTACAGGGCAGAAGCCACAGTTAAAACTGAAAGCACTGGCCTGAAAGCTCTACCAGTCTCTGCCTAGGGAGTTGCTTTTTGGATTCAGGCTCGTCTTTCTCATTTTGATGGCCTCTTTTGGAGAATTGCTGGTGGGATCAGCCCTCCCACAAAGGCTAAATGCAGCATGGAACACTCTGACAGCATTCATACATGGAGAAGGAAGTGGCAGGAAGCAGCCAGTGGGGACCCTCATTGCTCCCTTTCTATGTCTTCAGACAGTGTAGGCTTTCAAGCAGGTCATTTTTCATTGCAAGGAGAGAAAAATGTTTCTAATTCCTCTTTTAATAATTGCAGGAGATGAAGGTTTGTTGTCCTGAAGATGGTCAGTAGGTAGCCTTTTACATCACATTTTCATGGCTCAGAGTCAGGAATCAAGCTGGTGCTGGTATCTAAAGGCCTCTGCCCCAACACAGAGAGCTGCTGCAGGACAGTGACATCCTACTTAGCAGGCCAGCTGTGAGGAAGTGCAGGAAAGAGGTGACATGCCTTTCTACAGAAAGCTCCAGAACCTTTAACCGTCCTTTGGAGCCTCCTGGCCCAGAGTTTGATGGGGGCTGCTCTATCTTCTGCCGTCAGGTTTGGACAGCTCACCAAGCAGCCTTTGACACAAAGTAATAATTGTCAGAAGAAGGTCAGGGCTTCACCATCCAAGAAAACACAAGAGTGCCCCTGAAGAGGAAAGTAGGTCCTGCCCATTAGCCGGTCAGGGAACCTTCCCCAACTGACATTTGTGTTGTTGCTGCTTCATCAAGAAATCTGATGCAGGTGACACTCTCTGTCATCTTGATGGGGGGTGATGTGCCCAGCTCTCCTGCAGAGTGGTGCTTGGCAGATGGTTTTAAATGCCATATAGTAATAATAATAATAATAATAGTAAAAGGCACTTCACAGTTATTTTTGTCTTAAGAGAAAAGGAACGAACAGTCACAGAAAATCTGGAGAGTACAGCAAAGTCCCAGATGGGATAAACTGTCACTAATTTCATCCCTGAGAAATGAGAACTGCCGTCACATGGTGCAGTATCCACCAGTCTTTGTCAGTGCGTGTCAGTGTGTGTACGTGTGTGTGTATATGCGTATGTGCACAGTGGTGTTTTTATGAGAGACCACTTTTGTTTATAAAACAGAAGTCAATCACCAGTATTAGAAAAGATGTTATGAGATCACAGGCATTTTAAAATTTAAATTTGAAAAACTGTTTATTTATGAACATCTTTCATATCCTTCTCTGGTGCATTTTCCAAAGGAAACCAACCAACTAATCAGAATACAAACTGGGACACGTTGCAGGCCATCTAGAGACTGACAGTGCACACAAATGCCCTGCACGGTCCAGCAGCACAGAAACCCATCAAACATGGTTTCCCCGCATTGTGGGCCCAGGCCCATTTCTTTTTATAGCAGCAGCAGTGCATGCTGGTTTACAAACTGCAAGGCGCCATATTTTCTCCTGGCCTTTCTTAAAACCAGTGTATGAATCCTTTTCAGTTCTCCAGGCCTGAGGAAAGGCTGGTCCAACATCACTGGGGGAATTTTAAGAACAAGAAGGAGAGGGTAAGTGACCGGTTAGTATTTGCTGTTGTAATCCTAGGTAACTGCACACCTCCCCACAGCTCTCCCTGGGCAAGCGATGAGGCAGATGACAGGAAAGGAATGAAACTCCTCAGTTCTCTAATCTATAAGGCAACTATCTTCCCCGACCTTTTTCTCACTTTCTCACTTCTATCAAGTAAGGGGAAAAGATGCGAGGGTGGTGACAGGCAGTGGGAGAGAGAAGAACACATTTAGAAGTCTGTTTTTTTTAATGAAGAGCATTGCTCTTCTTTTAAAAAAATAAAGTTAGGATGACACTGTACTGATTGCTTTTATAACTTTCTTTCTTCACTTAACCGATCATGAACAATCAACTCAAGGCATTAAATAGTCTTTTACTTATTAATTTTTTATAGAGTTTTTTTTTTTTTTTTTTTGCCATAGGGCACATGCACTCTCCAGAGAGAGAAAAAAAGAGACAGAAATAGTGAGAAGAAAAATGAGAAATCGTCCCTCAGGTGGTTGACCACACCACAATCCCTTCTCCATTCTCCTCCTGGGATCTTGGACACACACGCACACGTGCCCCATGTGATTTTCAAGCCACTGGGTCCGAGACTCGAACTGCTGTCAGCCATTTGATATAACCACTGTGCCATTTGTTGGCCCCTCCTTTTTTTTTTCTATTAAGAAAACAGCTTTATTGAGGTATAACTGATAAAAAATATAAAATCATGCACATTTGATGTATATAATTTGATGAGTTTAGATACAAGCTTCTATCTGTGATACTATCAGCACAATCAAGATAATGTGACTCCAATTCTAGGTTTTTATGAATTGAAAGACTTAGTATTGTTAAAATGTCCATATGATCCAAAGCTATCTACAGAGTCAATACAATCCCCATCAAAATGTCAATGGCATTTTTCACAGTAATAGAAAAAAAAAGTCCTAAAATTCACATGGAACTACCAAAGATTCAGAAAAGCAAAGTAATCTTAAGATAAATAAATAAATAAATAAAGGCTAGGGTATCACTCTAGCTTATTTCAAAACATGTTTCAAAGCTACAGTAATCATAATAGGATGGTACTTGCATTATTACAGACATATTGACCCACTGAAATAAATAAAGACCCCAGAAATAAACCCATGCATATATGGTA
>NW_006159757.1:2251027-2267069 GCF_000334495.1 Tupaia belangeri chinensis | reverse complement strand
CAAGAACACACGATGGGGAAAGGATAGTCTCTTTGAGAACTGACTTTGAGAAAACTGGGTCTCCACATATAAAAGAATAAAACTGTGCTTCTATCTTATACCACATGCAAAAAATCAGCTCAAAACAGATTAATGATTATAATGTAAGACCTGAATCTATAGAACTGCTACTTGACATTAATCTTGGCAATGATGTCTTGAAGATGACATCAAAAGCACAGGCAATGAAAACAAAAAATAGATAAGATTTCATTAAACCCAACAGGTTCACAGCAAAGGAAATGATCAAGACTGAAAAGGTGAGAAAGCATCCAGGCAACTCTACCTCTGACTGTGTTGGCCTTCTGGGTTCAGCTTCATGACTGTGAAGTACCCCCCCTCCCCCAGCCAGGATCCTCCCTTCCAGACCCCAGTGCTAGCCAGGACAGAAAGCCTCCAGGCAACTCCACCTCTGACTGTGTTAGCCTCTCTGTGGCATGCTTGCATACCACGCAATTTTTAATTTTTAACCCAATTTCATTATCTACCTTGTGATTTCTGTTTTTTCTCCTCTTTTTGTTCTAGTTCTTCTCATTTTTTCTTTACTTTTTCTTTTTTTCTTTAAATTTATTTATTTACATTAATTCACTATACATCATTACAGCATACAAAATGAACTTTCCATCCAGAATACACTGTATATTGGCTCAATCAAGCACATCAACATATGTGTTATCAACAAATAATTTTCCTTTTCTTATGTCCTGTATATTTTGCTTTTTTTTTTTTGCCACCCTTGATTCCCTATCCCTCCCCCTCTGCAGTCCCTCCCTCCTCCCACATTGTCTCTGGAATCCATGGTTGCTTTCTATGCCTTCCTCCCCCCCTCATTTAATTGATTTGCTAATGAACTTAATTAGTCTAAATATTTCCAATAGCAAGCGCAGCTGATATATACATATACATGAACCCAAGTCTGACTTTAGGCATAAACCTCAGTGAGTAGAATGAACATACTATAAAGTAGTACCTAGCTGGGGCTATATAGCTTACTGCAGTCATCAAATATACATTTTTTTTAATTTCGATATGAACAGTTTTACTGTTTTTTTTTCCTCCTGAAACTTTTTTTTTTAATTACTTAACCTTCATTCCCTGAGCATCATCACAACATACTAAATGTGGTTTCCCATCTAGAATAAACTGCATAGTGGCTTAATCATGCATGTTATCATCAATAATATTCCATTTCTACTTTCATACTGCTGTTGCAATAGGTAGGATAATTTGGCAAGAATTCATGAATTCTGTGATGAGAATGAATTGCCCAAAGTATAGCACTCGGAAACTTCCTGTGTATACTATTAAACAGTCCCTTGGCAGACAAAGCTTACATCATTGCTGTTTAATAACTTTATAGTCAATATCATATGCTGTGGATACTCTTGGCTTCTATCTATTTGAATTAATAAACACCTTCAGGACAATTTGAGAGTTTATGTCTGTAACTAGTCATTCTGGAAAGGTCCAAAGGTTACTTCGGAACTTTCTGCAGTAAAAATAATTCCAAAATCTCAGTGGTTTAAAGTAACAGAACTCTATTTCTTATTTGATGCAGCCATTTTTGAACAAGGGCTCAGACTCCCCCATCTGTAACAGCTCTGATGGCCACTGCAGCCACAAGAGACATCAGTTATACTATTCCCATCGTACACACTTACATAGTATAATACTTATACATTATATTACTGCCGACAGTTTATTGGCCAAACTATGTCACATGGCCATGCTTAACTTCGAAGGAATTCTGAAATACAGCCCTCTCCTGTGCCTGGAAAGAGGATGAACAAGAAATATTGGTGATCATCACCGCTGTCTAGTAGAATGTTCAAGTGCTCATGGAAGAGAGAAATAAGAATCATGTCATACTTTTAAAACACTGTATCAGTCTGCTTAAGTGGTGTGTAGTAGAAAGGAGAACGACTCTGGAAGTTTATGATCAGCCTCTGGAAAATAAACCCCTTAAAACTGTTTTATGCAGCTAAAAAGGAAAGCTCATTTTAAGGAAGCCTTAGGATATTAAATGCTTAAAGAAACAGGTCACCAAATGT
The DNA here is from genome assembly GCF_000334495.1 of Tupaia belangeri chinensis. NCBI lineage: Eukaryota > Metazoa > Chordata > Mammalia > Scandentia > Tupaiidae > Tupaia > Tupaia belangeri. The sequence continues at coordinate 2,264,979 of NW_006159757.1, read as the reverse complement.
AAATTAAAGAGAGATTAGCCGTAGGAGGACAGCCTCCTGATAGCACAGGAAGAAGAGCCAAGATACTTGATGAGGGCAGGCAGGGCAGAGTTTAATGATCATAGACAGAAGTAGGGTTGGAAGTAGTCGACCACATTAGAGACATAAAGATTCTTGCAGTATCATAGATTTTTCAGTATGAAGGAAAAGAGTAGTAGTCTAGTTCTCTGGAAATGTAAATAAGCATTTGATTTTTCTCATAATTGTTGTAACCTTGGAGAAAAAAAAATGATGTACCCAAATTGCAGTCTTTCTCTCTGTATTATTAGTAGGTTTCTATAAAGCACCTGCTAGCCATGTATTATTTTCACTGAAAAGTATGGCTCTTGCATCTGTAACTTATCTATGATAAGTCGATAAATGCATTGAATCTAATGATTCTTTTCTTTGAAGACAGGGACTTACTCTGTTGTTATCCTATAGCCTCATCCTCCCAGGTAGCTGGGGCTAAAGGTGAGTGCCACCACACTTGGCTTTTTGAGTGGACCTCCCATGTGGCCTCAGTCTGTAAAGAGCAGCTGGGCCATGAATTTAATTTTTTCTTTTTTCCACTTTTCTCTCTTCCTTTCTTTTTTTTTTTTCTTTCTTTGTCTTCCTTTTCTTTCTTTTTTCTTACTTTCCCATTTTACTGCTCAACCCTTACCTACTGCCTTTCTTTACTTTTTCTTTTTATTTCTATTTCCTACTTTCTTTTTCTTTTTTCTTACTTTCCCATTTTACTGCTCAACCCTTACCTACTGCCTGGAGAAGATTAGGTACATATTAGCTAAACATCTAAGCATTGTGAGTTTTAGAGAATTCTTTGCACCTCACTGTAGTTCTTGCAAAAAGAGTGAAATTCCCCTTCATAAATCTGATTGCAAAACTTATCCTGTGATTCCCACACTAGAGGACACAGTAGAAGGGAAAAAATAGCACCAAACTATTTCACAGTAAGGGAAATACACAAGCTCACAGTCACAGTATCCTTCTCTAACTAATTAGCCAAAAGTGAATGCAATATCAAATGACTAAAAATCAGAGAACCTCGAGGATGAGAGAATCAAGTAATACATCTCCAGTGAGGGAACAACTTAACTCATTTCCAAGAAGAAAAAATTTAGAGGATATTACCAAAATGTCAAAAAAAGAATTTAGAATACTTATGGTAACAAAATTTTATGAGATGCAAGAGTAAAGAGATGTTGAGCTCCAAGAGATGAGGAAGTCCTTCCATGATATGAAAGAATTGGACACCATAGAAAAGAATCAAACGAAACTGTTAGACATGAAGGCTATAATACAGGAAATCAAAACCTCCCTCAAAAGTATTAAAAGCAGGGGACCAGCAGTTAGTGTAATGGCTATGTTGCTGAACTCCCATGTAGTCAACCGTGGTTCGAGTCCCGGACCCAGCAGCTTAAATTCACGCCGGCTTAAACTCACGCCAGGTGTGTGTGCATGCATGCATGCCCAAGATCCCGAGAGGAGAATGGAGGAGAAGGGATTGTGGTGTGGCCATCCCCCCTGGGGGGTGATTTCTTGCTTTCTGTGTCTCTGTCTCTCTCTGCCTTTCTGGCAAGTACATGCACCCTATAGCAAAAACTCTCAAAAAAAAAAAAAAGCATTAAAAGTAGGTTAGACCTTGCAGAAGATCAAATCTCAGAAGTAGAAGACAAAACCTCTGACCTAGAAAAAATAAATCATCAAAAATACTAAGAAAACTGAGGATACTATATGAGAAATACTAGATACCATAAAATGCCCAAACATCCAAATGATTGGTAAGTGAAGAAACTAATAAGAGTATTGATCATTTATCACATGAAATTCTGGAAGAAAACTTTCCAAGTCTAGAGAGGCACTCAAACATCCAGACCCAAGAAATACAAAGAACCCCCAAGTAGAATCATTCCATGACACATCATAGCTAGATTGACAAAAAAAAAAAAAAACAGGCAAAGACAAGATACTAAGATTGGCGAAAGAAATGTCAAATTGCTTACAAAGGCTATCCCATTAGAATAACACTAGACCTCTCATCAGATACAATGCAAGCAAGGAAAGAATGGGGAAATATATTCAAAGTGTTAAATGAAAAACAATTTCAACCAAGAACACTATACCCGGCAAGATCATCTTTTATATGGGAAAAGAAGACAGAAATCTCAGATAAACAAAACGTGAAAGAATTTACCAACTCCAGACCAATTCTTCAAGAAATTCTGAAAGGAGTACTATACCAAGAAAACTAAAGACAGATAGACAGCAATAAGAGAACAAAAAACAACCAAGTATATGACCAACTTAATGGTAGGAACAAGTCTGGAAATATCGATAATAACATTGAATGTTAGTGGATTAAATTCTCCAATCAAGAAACACAGACTGGCTATGTGGATTAAAAATCAGAAACCCGGGAACCAGCAGTTAGCGTAATGGCTATGTCGCTGGACTCCCACATAGTCGACCGTGGTTCGCGTCCCGGACCCGGTGGCTGAAAACTCATGCCAGGCACGTGTGCGTGCGTGCCCAGGATCCTGAGAGGAGAATGGAGGGGAAGGGATTGCGGCGTGACCATCCCCCCTGGGGGGTGATTTCTCGCTTTCTGTCTCTATGTCTCTCTCTGCACACACCATATGGCAAACCTTAAAAAAAAAAAAAAAAAAAAAATCAGAAACCCTTCATCTGCTGCCTACAATAAACCTATCTCATGGATAAAGACATACATAGACTAAAAATAAACGGCTAGAAAAAGGTATAGGTATTCCATGCAAATGGAAACCAAAAAAGAGCAGGAGTCACTATACTGATTTCAGACAAAATAGGCTTTAAGACAAAAACTGTAAGAAGAGACAAAGAAGGGCATTATATAGTAGTAAAAGGACTAATTCACCAAGAAGATATAATGCTTATAAATATATCTGCACCCAAACTCAGGAGCACCCAAATATGTAAAGACTGCTAGATCTAAAAGGAGAGATAGACTGTAACACAATAATTGTTGGAGATCTAAACACCCCATTATCTCCTTTAGACAGGTCAATGAGAAAAAAAAATAATCAAAAAGATTCTGGACCTAAGTGATACCATAAATCAGATAGACTTGATAGACATCAATAGAACCTTCCACCCAAAAAACACAAAGTACACATTTTTTCTCCATCCCTCATGGTACTTTCTTGAAGACTGACTACATGATAGGGCACAAAACCTGCCTTTACAGATTCAAAGGCATAGAAACTATATCCAGCATCTTCTTTGACCTTTATGGAATTAAACTTGATATTAGTCTCATGAAAAATCCTCAAAAATACACAAATACATAGAAACTAAATAACCTACTTCTGAATGACTTCATGATTACTAAAGAGATTAAGACTGAACTACAAAGATTTATGGAAACAAATGATAATGAGTACACAAGTTTCCATAATTTATGGGACACTGCAAAAGCAGTCATAAGAGGGAAGTTCATAGTAATTAGTATGCACGAGAAAAAGATGCAAAGATAGCAAAAGGACAACCTAACATCATGCCTCAGGGAATTTGAAAGACAACAACAGAAAAATCCAAAAAATGTCAGGAAAAGAGAAAATAATAAATACTTGAGCAGAAATAAATAAAATAGAAAATAAGCAAACTATACAGAAAATAAGTGAGAGCAAAAGCTGGTTCTTTGAAAAGATAAACAAGATTGGCACACCATTAGCTAGACTAATTAAGAAGAAGAGAGAAAGGAACCAGATACATCAAATTTGCAGTGAATCAGGCAACATTACAACAGACATAATAGAAAAACAAAACATTATTAGAGAATACTGTGAGCGACTATATGCCAACAAAGAAGAAAACTTGGATGAGATGGACAAATTCTTGGACACATATAATATACCAAGATTGACTCAGGAGGACATCGAAAGCCTGAATAGACCTATAACAAGCAATGAGATTGAATCAGTAATAAATAACTTCCCAACAAAAAAAGTCCAGGTCCCAATGGCTTCACTGCTGAATTTTACAAAACTTTTAAAGAAGAAGTTACCCCCATTCTACTCACACTGTTTCTAGAGATCCAAACAGAAGGAACCCTTCCAAATTCATTCTATGAAGCCTCCATTACACTCACTCCAAAAATGGATAAGGATACAACCAAAAGGAAAACTACAGACCTACATCTCTGATGAATATAGATTCAAAAATTCTCAACAAGATACTTGCTAACCATATTCAACAGTATATAAAAAAGCTTATTCATCACAACCACGTAGGCATTATTCCAGGGATGCAAGGGTGGTTCAACATACGCAAAGCCATAAATGTAATACACCATATCAACAGAAAGATAAAAAACATATGATCATTTCAATTGATGTGGAAAAAGCATTTGACAAAATGGAGGACAGAAAAGCATTAAAAATTGTTATGGACACTAAAGACAAAGTAGAAGGAGAGTATGGAATGGGAAAAGCATAGGAAAGGAAATTTGGGGGGGATAGAGAGAGAAGACATTTGTGGGACACAGATACGGCTTATTATCTGTTCATAAGGATATGTATAGTATTTTCAACTTGACTGAGGTGTATATCATGCTGGGTAAAGTCTCTTTACAATCTAAATGAGGTATAGCAATTGAATGTATAAATAATAATAAAGGAAAAAAGAAGAAAAAAGTGAAAAGGTAACCTAAAAAATGAGAGAAAATATTGCAAATCATTTATCTATTAAGGAGTTCATATCCGAAATCTAATATATAAGAAACTCTTAAAATTCAACAGCAAATAACAATAACTCATTTAAAAATGGAAAAAGGACTTAAAGAGACATTTCTCCAAAGAAGATATACAAATGGCTACAGGCACATGAAAAGGTGCTTAATATTACAAATCATCAGGTAAATGCAAATTAAAGATTTTTACAGTATAATTTTTTTTGAGAGAGATTTTTGCTATAGGGTGTGCATGCTTGCCAGAGAGACAGAGAGACAGAAATCCAGGGGGGATGGCCATACTTCAGTCCCTTCCCCAGGACTTTTGAACATGCATGTACTTGTACCCAGTGTGAACTTCAAGCTGCTAGGTCTGGGACTCGAACCATGGTCAACCACAAGGGAATCCAGTGCCTTAGTCATTACACCACCTGCTAATCCCTATAATGTAATTTTGAATTACTTTACATTATTCCATCTTATGGATAAATACCACATTTTATTTTTACCCAGTATGCCAGTTATCAATTTATTACCTATTGGCTCCAAATTTACCCTTTAGTACCTGCTTTATAATAATTAGATGACTTCTAAGCATGACCTTAAGCTTTCTCAGTAGAGGGTGGAAGAGGGATGTTGAAAGAGGAGGTAGACTTTTACTCCTCATTTCAGTATTCTGGGGTTTGCTTTTTAGTTATGTATTTGTTTTTGGTCCTGTTGCATTGCTAGTGAGTGATATGTATGTGGGGAGGGCACATCCAGTGGTGCTCTGCTTTAGCACACAGCAGGCCTCCAAGCCCTGTCCCAACCCAGTGGTTCTCTCATTGCAGCCCCCCCTCCCCCCCTAGGGCAGACATTGGTATGCTCCAAGCCTCATACTGGCACCAGAGTCCCCATCATCTGTATCCTAGGGGAGTTTTGTGTTGCCCAGTGACATGACTCAGCTCTGGCCAAGTAACCCAGTGGATTCTGTGCCACCCAGTGGTCTATAGTCACAGATTTTTCAACAACACATGAGCCCTCATAAATTTGTCCTTCCTTAGCTCTCACCCTCATCCCTAGAGTACCCATTAGAGTTCTTGCAATCTTCATAGTTACTCTCCTGTCACTGCTTAATAATTCACAATATTTATCTTCTCTTGTTCTAATTATCATATGATTTCTGTCATCTGATTAGATCCAGACTGAAATATTCAGAGACAATAGTGTTTCAAGCATGATTTTTGAAGTATTTTAATTTGCAGTTGGGTAGAAGAAATGGATAAGTTGACGTATGTACTTATTCAAACAGTAAATATATAGAGACCAGTCATGGTGGCATAACTACCATGTTGGATGCATGATATTGGATCCATATGGAAGGTCAACATTTAGTTTTCGAGTTGACTTATACATGCCAGGTGCACACACAAGTGCCTGTGATCATGGCTGGCTGGGAAGGCTAGGGAAGATCACAGCATGAGACCCTGTTGAAGGTTCCTGTTTCCCTCTCAGAATAAACCAACTTTTTTCTTGGCTTTGCCATAGGATATGTGTGCTCTCCAGAGAGAGACAGAGAGAAAGAAAGTAAGAAACCATGTAAACCCCCCCTCCACCCCCTGGGAAGAAATGGTCATGCTACAATCCCTTCTCCATTCTCCCCTTGAGATTTTAGGTGCCTGTACATATACACCCGGTATGATTTTCAAGCCTGCAGGTCCTGGACTTAAATGACAGTCAGCCATGAGGGAGTCAAATGCCTTAACTACCATGTCACCTGTTGACCCTGAACGAACTTTATGAAAAATAGCAAACATTTACTGAGCAATTCTAATATGATATTAAGTCACAGAAATAGGTTAATAGTAATATTTCTTTAATACTTCTTATGAGAACTCATTTAATCATCATGACAGCCCATGAGCAGGCACTATTATGCTCCCCATTTGACAAATGGCACCTGAGGCACAGAGAGGATAAGTTGAGTCTCACAGTAGGTAAGACAGAGTGTTTTGTAGAATCATACCTGGACCTCACTACAATGGGATCAGTGCTCCATTTATTCTCCTCAACCATTTCCGAAGGTAATCGCTAAGACTTTTATCAGTGATTGTTACAATTCTGTGTTGTAATCATGTAGAGAAAAAAAGAGAGGATTCAGAGTAGAGAAAATGGTCAAGAGTCTCAGAGAATTCAGAAACAGGACCCACAAAGAACAGTTAGAGCAGGTGAGACTATTGAGTCTAGAAAGTTCTATGGGACATATTTATTGATTCTATCCAGAGAAATGGACTCTCCCTGAGGCCATGCAGAGAGATAAAGGGGAGAGATGAATAGTCAGGTAGGTCACGAAGGAGCTAGAGGCCGAATCGTATTCCCCTCCTAAATATATACATCAATATGACTGTATTTGCAGATGGGGCTTTTAAGAGGATATTAAGTAAGAGTGGGGCTGGCAAGTGGTGTCCTTAAGGTGCTGGACTCCCATACAGCTGACCATAGTTCAATTCCTGGACCTGGCAGCTTGATTTCTCACTTTGCCTCTCTCTGCTCAAATTAAAAAGTAATAATAATAAACAAAACAATAATTTTTAAAAAGATTAAATGAGGTCATAAGGGTGGGGTTCTGATAGAATTGGTAGCCTTATGAGAAAGAAGATCCTCTCCCCTCCAAGCCTCCTCCCAACACACACACATACTCTGCCACGTGGGAACTCATCCAGTTACAAGCCAGGAAGCCTCATCGGGAATTGGCCAGTACCTTGATATGGACTTTTGGCCTCTTCCAGTAAGAAACAGTATCTGCAGTTTAAGCCCCTCAGTCTATGGTATTTGCCTACAGCAGCCTCTAAGGCAGAAGGGACTGATACGGTCAAGAAAGGGTTGTTAATCTTGCCAGTGCTCTGACTGGAAGAAGCTAGAAGCCAGATTTATGGGACGTGCTGACTAAATTATAGGGAACAGCACCAGGGTGGGGATGGACAGTCAGAGAAGATGGAGGGAAGGAGAGAGGGGCTGCTTTTGTGGCCTGGTGGTTAAGATAGCTGGATTCCACATGGTTGGTCACATAGTTCAAGTCCCAAACCCAACAGCTTGGAAAATACTCTGGACATGTAAGTGTGGGTGCCCAGAATCCCAAAAAGAGGGAGAAATAGAGAAGAAGAGATTTAGTGTGGCCATTCCCCATGGGAGGTACTTTCTCTTTTCCCTCTCTGCCTCTCTGATGAGTGCATGTGCTCTCTAGCAGGGGAGAGAGGGGGAGAAAGAGGGAGAGAGAGAGAGAAGACATTCTAGGCACACACACACTTTATACATTTTATACATTGGAAAGAAGACCCCTGGGGAGCTTAGAGGAACTATTTACACCTTCTCTGAACTCCAGGTGGGTTTGTAATTGGTGGTGTGGAAGTTTTCCTGCCTGTAATGGGTGGAGGCATCTTTCAGCTACTGTAGGGCATTGGGTAGAATGGCACACTCTGGCCTGGTATGAAATGCTGATACCACAGAACATTCACAACCGTCTCCTCCTCCTCTTCGTGGGCATAGGTGGGCTCAGGGCAGTGAGGCGCAGTAGTGGAGAGCAGTGGTCTACCTCTAAGCTTGCAGGATTCTGCACTCCACCATGTGAAAACATCTAGTAAAATACTTCCATATATGTAAGTTTATTTATCAATTAAACATTTTTTCTACTGTGCTGACTATAGTGTGCTTTATAAAGTGTATACCCAATAGTAATATTTAGAGATAAGGTAAAAATAAATATAAAAGAAAATTCTCATATTGTCTCCCTGCCTTCCAAAGAGTTATCGTGCCTGTTCTGAGGTACGTGCTCCCAGCTTTGGGGATGACTAGTTTCTAAGATGGACTGATCCTAAGCAAAGGCTGAGGTAATTAAGTTATTTAGCATGTTCACGGGTGTTCTTATGATGCCATAATCGGCCAGATTTCCATTTCCTTATCAGAGATGTGATGAATACCTGTGATGAGGACTGCTGGGATTAGAGGGCTGGTGAGAAAGCTTCTAAATTGCAGTCTTGAGCAGAGACTACTAATATAGAAAATAACCATTCTAATGCTTGCCTCTTAGGGTTTTGTGAAGATTAAATGAGATAATGCATGTAAATCCCTTAGAAGAATAATTAGCACAAAATGGACATTCAATAAATGGTAAGTTTTCCATTATTATCATATTATTATCAAGTTCAGGGCAGTTGGGATTTTTCTTTAGAATGGCCAACCTGATAAAGTGACTCCACTCTAATTAATGCCCTTCTACCTGATCTGACTTAAATCATGAGCTGTGGATGGGATTCTGAGGTACAGAAAATATCTGATTTTCTGGATAGCAGAGATTTAAGAAAAGGTGTCCTGGGGTGAGCCTCTAGTTCCAGGTTGGGAGTTTCAGAGGTAGTAACTAATACCCCAATATCTATTCTTTCCTTCTTCCTTCTAGTAATTGAACCACTTACTAGTTGGGTATAGAACATCCCAGTTATAGACTACATTTTCCAGACTCATTTGCATTTACATGTGACCATGTGGATAAATTTGGGCCCATGGACTGTGAGCAGAAGGGACATGTGTAAGTTACAGGTTGTTTTCATAAGAAAACTCCTTACCCTCCATTTCTTCTGCCTTCACATGGACTAGAGTACAGATATGATGGCATTATTCAAACTCAATCCTATAAAAAAAAAAAAAAAAAGAAAGAAAACACAGTCTCAGAGATAGGAATAACAAAAATGGCTAAGGACTGGAGTCCTGGATGACCCTGTGGAGCAGAGCTGGCTATGTTCTTGGATCTCCTCTGGACTATCCTAAGGGCTAGAGGGATAATGAACATCTCAGTGTGTAGGATATCAGACCAAAGAGAACCTTATTGCACCTAACAAGAAAGACGGTGTGGCACTCAAAAATCCTGATCGTTGGACTGAATGGAGTAACTGGCTGAGATTTGGCATTGTATCCTGCAGAGAGAGGATGCATGTGACCTATTATAGAAAGAGAGTTGTGCCTTTACAGTTTGAGGGCAATGGAGACCTACGAGGCCAACAACTGCTACTTATCACACAGGATCTAGCCTCTGTTCTTTTCTTCTTTTAGTAATAGGATCTGCCTCCACCAAGTTTCAGCTGGGCACAAGTCTAGACTCCTTGCAATTAATGTGACTATGTGACCAAGTGTTGGCCAGTAGGATATATGAGAAAAAAAAAAAATGATGCAACTTTGAAATCATTATGTGTTTTGTTTTTGTTAAGGTTTACTTATTTCTTGCATGAGAATAACAGAAAGGAAAGAGAGAGAAAGCAAACATCCTCCACAAGGTCTACACAGTAATCCCCCTAGCCTTCTTAGTCTGCAGGATTATGAGCACATGCCTGCCATGTTAAGTCAGCCAGGGAACTGAACCCACAGTAATCTGCATGGATCCAGCCCCACTTGAGTGGTGTGTTACTACTGTGTCACCCAGCTGTCCCTGTTTTGTTTTTTAAATGGATGTGGACTGACCTCTACTTCTTTTCCTCTTCTTATCTTCCTGTAGACCAGGAAGTGAACATCAGCATCAGCATCAAAGCAGGCAGAGACCGTAATCTGGAGCTTGACAGAGCAATGAGAGACAAGGAACCTGGGCTTCTGTTCATCCCTGGATTGTTACATGAGAAAGAAACAAAAGCTTATTTTGCTTGAGCCACCACATCTTGAAGGCTCTTTGTTGTAGTGGCTTAGCCTATGCCTTAACTAATCCACTAGGAATCCCCAGCATTTCAGGCTGGTATTTGCCACAAGACAAGCACTGAACTAAAGACCTCAAACTATAAAACTACTAGCAGAAAACACTGGGAAAACTCTAGGAGACATTGGGGTAGGCAGACTTCTTAAATAAGACCCCCAAAGCACAGGCAATAATCCCCAAAATAGACGACTGGGATTACATCAGATTAAAAAGTTTTACATAGCAAAGGACACAGTAATTAGTGTGAATTGACAACTCTCAGAATGGAGAATATTTTTGTAAACTGTGCCTCAGGTAAGGGGCTGATAATCAGAATACACAGGGAACTCAAGCATCTTACCCAAATAAAAATAATTAACCCAATTAAAAGATGAGAAAATTAGCTGAGCAAAAAACTCTCTAAGGAAGACATATGAACAGCCAAAAAGCATCTGAAGAATGTTCAACATCCTGAGCTATGGTTCCCTTCACTGTAAAAGGAGGCCACAGTTATCGGCCTCCATGGACTTACATAAAGCACTTAGCACAGTAGCCAGCACACAATAGACACAGAACCACAATTTATGAGGGGGAACCACCAAAGCACTTTGTTCCTCCTAGTGAGGTCTGCACACAGGAGAAACTAGTTAACCAGACAGACCCTAACCTGTTGGAGTCTTATCAGAGCCTCACTGACCTGCGAGAAGAGACATATCCAAGTCTAAGGACTCTAGATTTCCATATGGAGGGAAAAAATCTCCAGTTTAGTCCATTGGAGTCATCTTGTCCCATCTCAGGACAGGAGAGATGGTGAGCTAGAAGCACTTGTGAAATTCACAGCCCTGAGACCCAGGATCACAAAAAGACAGATGCCTAATCATGGGGTGAAAGGCCACTTCCCCACTCCCACTCCTTATGTCCATTACCAAAGGCCTAGTTACAGCAGTTCCGTTCACCCAGTACCTCACATCAGGCTATCACGAAAAAGTTCCAAGTCATACGAAAAAGCAAAAAACACAATTTGAAGTGACAGATCATAACAAGACTCAGATATGGCAAGAATGTTGGAATGATGGGAACCAGCAGTTAGTGTAATGGCTATGTCGCTGGACTCCCATGTAGTCGACCACGGTTCCCGTCCCGGACCCGGTGGCTTGCAACCCACGCCGGGCGCATGTGCGTGCGTGCCCAAGATCCCGAGAGGAGAATGGAGGAGAAGGGATTGCAGTGTGACCATCTCCCCTGGGGGGTGATTTCTCGCTTTCTGTCTCTATGTCTCTCTCTGTCTCTCTGGCAAGCGCACGCGCTCTATAGTGAAAACCTCTCCAAAAAAAAGAATGTTGGAATGATCAGAACAAGAATCTAAAACAACTGTGATTAAGATGCTAAGGGTGTCGGTGGATAAAGTAGACAATATACAAGAACACACAGACAACATAAGCAGAAAGGGGAATTCTAAGAATCAAAAGGAATACCTGCACTCAGCGAAATCATCTTTCAAAACTGAGGGAGAAGTACTTTATCCGACATACATTGTGAATTTGTCCCCAGTAGACCTGCCTTACAAGAAATGTTAAAAGAAGCATTTCAGAAGGGAAATGATATATGAGTTGAGTTAAGGAAGTTTGTAGAAAAATAGATTTAAAGTACAAGTTTATTTTAGTGCAAAAAAAAAATTGAAATCAATGCAGTTTTTAGCCATACACACTTTCCACAAACTTTTTGAAGACCCTCTCATACATAAGAAACTTAGGTCTATTAAATATAAAAGACCATCAGAAGGCCAACAAATAGCATGGTAGTTAAGGGGGCTGGATCTCACATGGCAAACTGCACAATTTGAGCCCCAAACCTGATGACTTGAAAAACATGCTAGGTGCAGGTACATGCATGCCCAAAATCTCAAGAGGAAAATGGAAGAGAAGAGATTGTGGGTTAACCATCCCCATGAGGGTTGCTTTCTTGCTTTCTCTCTCTCTCTCTCTTTCTCTCGCTCTTGGTATGGTGAGTGCATGTGCCCTCTAGTAAAAACTGTAAAAATTTAAATACAAAAGACCATCAGAAACAAATAAATATAAAATACTTTTTTAAACTGATGTGATAATAATTTGTTCAAATTTATAGTAACATATTCTATTATATATATTGTGTGTATGTATATATGCATAGGTTTATAGAGTCTTTAAAAATTTCATTGAAAAAATCTATGCATGTATTTCATTTTTCCCCCACCAAAATAAATTCATACAACTTGTTAAAACATGTGTGAACAGGATCTAGGTTGAGGCACTAACAAGAATAAGATGTTAGTTTGAAAAGAGCCACTCTCAGAGCAATGAATTCTGCTAAAATTGGAGCAAGAACACAACATTTTTTTAAGATTTATTTATTTAATTATTTAAATTTGACCAGAGAAGGATAGAGAGAGAGAGAAAAAAAGAGAGAAAGTGAGAAAGCAAACCACCTAGTCTAGAACTCAAACTGCAGTTGGCTATGTGGATGTCCAGAGCCTTTAACCACCATGCCACCTCCTGACCCACAAACGTCAAATTTATGGGGAAGTTTGGGTAGAAAAATAATAAAATCATTGGTGCTTACAAAAAGTTTATGAGGAATATGCCCCAAAGAAATTGGTACTTTACAAATGGATAACTCATTGTAAGAAATGATGAGATGACATTGAAGATGACGCCCACAGAGGCAGACTATCACATCAACTTTTTTTTTTTTTGACAATGTTTTGCCTTAGGGTGTGTTTGCTGGAGAGAGAGACAGAGACAACAGGAGGGAAGGGACCAGCAGTTAGCGTAATGGCTATGTGGCTGGACTCCCACGTGGTGGACCGTGGTTCGCGTTCCGGACCCAGTGGCTTGGGACTCATGCCGGGCACATGTGCATGTGTGCCCAAGATCCCGAGAGGAGAATGAAGGAGAAGGGATTGCAGCGTGGCCATCCCCCCTGGGGGGTGATTTCTTGCTCTCTGTCTGTCTGTCTGTCTAGCGCACATGCTCTATAGCAAAAACCTCTCCAAAAAAAAAAACAAAAAACAAAAACAGGAGAGAAAGAGAGAATCACCGGCTACACTGCAATCCCTTCTCCTACATTCTCCTGCTAGGATCTTGGGCATGCACATATATGTACCCAGTATGAATTTCAAGCCACCAGGTCTGGGACTCCAAACTTGTTTGGCCATGTGGGAGTCCAGCGATGTAACTATCAACTGCTATACAATTTGCTGGCCCCTGATCCACATCGACTTTCAAGGGAAAAAAAATATATCAATCTTGTTTTATGCTCTAATCGAAAAGGACTGGTGAATAATAGCAGAAACAGTAGCCAACCAACACCACAGACATCTCAGTTGGTTTGGCTTATACAACTATGACTGAAAAATTAAAGTTGAGCACAATTTCTGCTCAATGAGTGCCCAAACTCTTGCACTCAGATCAGTAGCAGGCAAGGACAATTTTCAATAGCAATTTTAAACAAGTAAGATCAAAATCCTGAAGCATTTCTCTTTTTTTCTTTTCTTTT